>NC_047505.1:22708180-22907782 GCF_902827115.2 Pseudochaenichthys georgianus | reverse complement strand
GGCACACATGTATAAGGCTTTTCTAGAGCCCCTTGTTCAAGACCCTAATATAAAAGGGTTCTCTGTTGGGCCTTATAAAAAGGTGTAAATGTGCTAGACAGACCCGACAGATGGTTCTAGGTACATTCCTTTTATACGAGCTCTAGGTAGAACCCTCTGGAAGAGTTCAGAGTGGACGGTTAGAAAATAAGTCAAACAGGTTTCTCCTATTGGGACAAGCCAAAGAAACAAGACTATCCAAACACTAAACACCTGCCTGGAAGACATCCGCTCCTGGATGACCATCAACTACCTTCAGCTCAACAGCAGCAAGACGGAGGCAATCCTGATAGGCACCACCGACCAGCTTGCCAAGGCCGCCAACATCAGCCCCTCCCTTGATGGTCAGCTCATTCCTCTCTCCTCCGTTGTCACCAACCTCGGTGTAAGGTTTGACCCCACTCTGTCTTTCCAAGCCCACATCAAACATATCACCAAGACCTCCTTCTTTCACCTGAAAAATATTTCCCGACTGAAGCCCTCACTCTCAACTGATGACATCAAAAAACTGGTTCATGCACTCGTCTTCTCAAGACTAGACTATTGCAATGCACTCCTCTCCGGTCTCCCAGCCAAATCCATCAACCGCTTGCAACTTGTCCAGAACAGCACAGCCAGAGTTCTCACTGGTACAAAAAGGTCCGCACACATAACCCCCATACTTGCAAAACTACACTGGCTCCCAGTCCACTACAGGATCCAGTTTAAGGTTCTGCTCCTCACGTACAGAGCCCTGAATGGACAAAGCCCAAAATACCTCTGTGACCTCATTCATACCCAGACATCTACCCGCTTTCTCCGCTCCAGCCACGCTCCTCTTCTTTACATCCCCCGCACACGTCTCCGAACAATGGGAGACCCAGCCTTCTGCTCATTCGCCCCGCGCCTCTGGAACTCCCTCCCAGATCAGCTGAGATCTGCCCCTTCCACCAAGGTCTTCAAAACCGGCCTTAAGACCCTCTTCTTTCGGCATGCCTTCCAATAAACTTTGAGCATGGTACACCTGGAGTACTGCCATTTTTATCGCTATCTCCGACTTTTATTTTTGTACTCTATTTTATATTTTGATTTCATATTATTATTACAATTATTTGTTTAATCTCTCAAAGTGTATCAGTATCCCTTGTTGTGAAGCACTTCGAGATTTGTCTTGGCAGATGAGAAGCGCTATATAAATTAAATATATTATTATTATTATTATTACTATTGTTAGGGAAATTATTGACCTAGACTCCTAGATTACATTACATTGCATTTAGCTGACGCTTTTATCCAAAGCGACTTACAATAAGTGCATTCGACCAGGAAGACACAACCTTGAAGAAAACAGAATCATAAAGTACATCAGGTTTCATAGAGCCAAGCATTTCAAGTGCTGCTCAACTGGCTCTAGATAAGCCAGTCCTTTATTAGTATATAAGTGCTCTGTTAGCAGTTCTTTGTTAGATATGATGTACAGGACCAACCCTGACGTTTGTTTATCTCCTTTAAGGACACAGGCTGCTTGAGCCATAATGTTATTGTTCCCATTCTGTGACCGGTCAACACTAGGTCACAGATGGTCTGTTGTTGTGGGTGCACTGGGACGCTTCCTTCTTTGTTGTTTGTGGACTCCAAGGTATGACATCTTCGAGGCCATAAGTGACGGACGCAAGTGACTCAGTGTGCCGAACTGGTTAAACTATCTTATCAAGATATGTTGATTACTCTCTTTTGAAACCAGTTAAATGGGCTGACAAGAGAGAGGTTCTCCAGAATTGACGTGGCAACCACCCGTGCAGTCAGACCGTGACTGCTGTGATTGTGATGTGAATTCTCCGGCCGTAACTCCAAATAAACCTCCAGTGTTTGACATCAAAGCTCCTGCTCTACCCCGTCTCCTTCCTGAGTCGGTGACTCCCACTGCATTGCTCCACAGAAGTTTCCATTACAACTATAAACAGATAAACTAAAACATATATGGTTCTTGTTGGCACCTTTATTTCTCGGTGTATTAGAACATTCTATTTCCAATAGTTACAAACTTCTATTTTCAATCTGAAGTTTTGAGGAACACTGCGCATTGTGTATGTATCATTTCTGAATAAATGTAAGCATGCCTTTACAACAGCGTGCGTGACTCTTCCTCAAATCTCTTTATCTTTCTGCCACTAATCAATTTCAACACTCCACTCATCAAACGGCTGGGAGGTAGAACTCAGCTAGTGCTCGATAGAGACAGAAAACATAACACTTTTCTGCCCCAAAGATAAGTCACACATCAAACCAACCAAATGTTTGTTTGATGTGAGAAGGGCTGAGTATGTGAAAGATAAAAAGACAGAGAAAGCGCACATACAATCCTCGAGCCCTTTAGGAGTACTTGTGTTATTTCCTCACCTCTTCAAAGTTGCCCTCCATGGGTTTGTAGGCCAGCAGCAGGACGGACCTCATCAGGTCTCCCACCAGGATGAAGTCTCCTTTGGTCTTCAGGTAAAGAGCCATGATGTTGTTGTAGTGGTTGCACTCGGTCCTCAGCTCCTTCTCAGCCGTCCACTCGTACAGACGGACCTGAAACAAATGGTTTGTTGTCACACAAGCTGCCAAGAGGTGGAGGATCGGCACTTAGCAAAGTGGAGCTAAAACGTCAGCCAGTTCAGAGCAGGAGCGTTCACGCTGAATATGTTCTGCTTCAGTGAAAGGTGATTACAGTGGATGTTATCAGCTGCCACGTTATGTGAGCTGGTGACGGCTAATTACACTCGCCGCTTCACACGATTTGCACCTTCTTACAACATGGTTTTTAGTTAAGTGACGGATTGAGGGGTGGTGTCTGGATACAATTACTGTATACATGACGCCAAAATGATTTTTACAACACCTCTAATAAGACGCAGTGACATTAACGAGCCAGAGTTCAGCTCATATTTTCTAAGGAAAACGAGAATCTCTGTCGTTTTTGTGAGAGGGAATCAGATAACTGTTGTAATGTGGCATTCTATTTCATGTGTTGCATATGTCATGCTTTAAACTTCATTCACATGGCTACACAGTTTTTACTTTTGTTTTTTGAAACATAGATTAGTTCTAATGTTCTTATATTCTGTATAACTTTGTTTCTTCCTTGTAATCATTTGATGTGATGCACTTTAGGTTTCTTTGCATTAACGATGCTGCACAAAAAAAAGTGAAATCCTATTAATTCTCTAACAATGCATAACAATATAAATATATCTACCTAATGCAGACTGATATCGTATTTATCTCTTAAATGTATGTTATTGTGTTGGTTGCCAAGCAGTTAAACGTTTCCTCATTATCTAACAGGAACAAAAATGTTATTGATTTTAGCTCGGATCCAGATCTCCTCTCTTGTTTGTATCAATTTCTTCAACAGCTTGGAAATATAAAAGGCCCACAACTCCTATATTAACGGATACTGACATCAATTTCATTTTTTTTTTTAGTGAAAGTGATGGGAAGTTATTCTGCCAAGAAAATGTCACAGGAACAAGAATAATGCATCGGTGGGCTGTGTTCAGGTGATAGAAATGATTACAAACCTAATACAAAAAGGCATTTTACCTGGCATTACTGCTTGCTAAGTTGTGATACTGTCAAAGAAGAAAACGTATAATGACAGATACACATTTTTATATTTCCTGTGATTAAACTGGGATGCAGTTGCTCCAAGACATCGAAGGTTAAGCCACTAATCACCATTTTTGAAATATAAATCTTTAAAGTCCAATTCAATAAAGAAGATGTTCAAGAAAGGAGGTGGTATGCAGTGGTAATGTGAGATGACCTCCAGAAATCTGCAACCCATATCTATTAAACTCTCAATATCTTAAAGATAAAGCTTCCTTTTCAAGCTTGTAATCCTTTAATCTATCTTTAGCTCAGTGTGGGTGAGCCAGTTATTACAGGACAGTGGGGGGGGGTTCTTTCCCACTGTATGTCAAGTGGTTTCCCAGAGCAATCCATATGGGATGGATCTATTTCAATATTGCACTTTAAAATGACTGAGGAGAGAGATCATGCTTCTTAAGCAAATCAAGGAAAGACAATTCCAAACACACAAATCATCATCCAGAGGGTTACAATTAATGATCTCAACCACCTTCAAACTGTGACTACTATGATTGTGTATCAAACCTTAAAACTTGGATCTAAACACATGTTCAAATGCTTAGTCTTGGTATTTTTACAACTTTCAAGCTTTTATTTAAATATATGTTTTAACCTTATTGAGTCAAAACAGTATCGAACATTTATATATTCAGGTAAATGTATTCGTTTTGTTGAATGGGGAAATTAGGGGGGAAAGGGTTGTAGAAGAAAAAACAAGCCTACAAACTTAGGTATTTAAAAGAAAAAGAATATCAATTGTATATTCTAACAAAATGTTGGTATTTTATGTATAGCATTTTTAAACAACCCGTAGCCCTATTTACATGTAGTGTTTAAACATTCTCACATGATCTGTTAAAGAATGTTTGGTTAAAAGAGAATTGAATGACAGCCTCCCAACACTTGGCTTTAGTAACTCCAGTGATTTATATCAATCTCCAATGTAAACATAATCATGTTACAATGGGCAGTTCTGTTTACATATGGGCAGAAAAACAGAAGCAGAATTGCGCTCGTTTTAATACCCGGACTACGTGATAAAGTCTTGTGCAAGCAACGTCTTTAGAAGTGCACTTGAAATAAGTCAGCTCCTTCTTTAAAGGCTGAGACTTTGCTAACAAGTCTTAAGACTTTCAGAAACTCTGATAAAAACATAATCATGTCAAACATATTTCAAATTGTAACCTGCACATTCATTGTCAAGATGCATTCACTTGAAGTCTTCACATAGAGTGCATAAACAGAGGCGCTGACAGTCCAATGCGGAACAAGCACTACTTACTGTGCTATTGATGCTGGCCAACAGTTTGCCATTGAACTCCACCATAGAATAGACGGCTCCTTTCACTTCCTTCTCAGCCACAGTTTGCAGCTTACCTGCAGGAAAGAGCAGTGTCTGTCAGCCGGATCGAAGGCAACATCAATGCCCACTTAACTAGCACAGACTATATCTTAAATGAAAAGCTAAGAGTCAAATGAAAGGCAAGCAATGAACCTTGAAAGGCCCAGAGTATGAAAGAGGATCAGAGGGAATCAGGAGTGGTGAGAGGAGACAAATCTGATAAGAAGTGATAAGAAAATGATTAAGTGAGAAGGGAAACAAGAGGAAGGTAGGACAAAGCGTCCCCCAGTGAAAACACAGGACAGAAAATGAAACCGGGTGAAGGATAAAGGGAGCCAAATGAGCGGCTGGAGAAGGCAAACAGAGGAGGTTGATGGAAAGGACAGGGGGGAGTGTGTGTGTGTTTTCTTGAGATGGAGAGAGTGAAGAAGAGATACTGACCGTCAGTGTAGTGGAAGACAATGATGCGGCCCTGCTTGGGCTCAGCCTCCTCTGGGTACACCATGGCGGTGCCGACGATAAAATACACTGACGGGTCTTTTCCCAGGCGACATGACACCATGCTGAGGGCATACTCGCTGGGGAGGAACTGATGGGCATGGAGGACTGATAGAGAAATAAAACATAAACACCTTAGGAAGCCGAGTGGGAGGCCAGCACAATTCATCTTGCTTTAATAGGATTTCACATTTATATGTTCATTTATCATGACTCTCCGCCGGTGTTCAGTGAGACAGGATGCTTCTTGTTTATTACAAATGAAGTCTTTTTGTCTTCTAGAAACACGATAAGGTTCACAGACAGCTTGTTTAAACAACAGATTAGGAATTTATGCCAATGCGGTTATAATAACGTATTTCTTTCCACCCATAGCTTGCCCATCAAGCCTCTTGCATAGTAAAATGTATATAGTTTTATGCGCTGGCAGATGCATACAAAAAAAGAATGCTTTTCAAAATGTACACATTCAATGGCCAACATAAGAAAGCCTCAATTTGTAAAACATACCATTTATTTTAATGTAACAGACCGGCCTGTCGTATCGGAGCAAATGCAGGTTTTTGAGTAACGAGGAGATTTATTTTGAAAGTCTTTATCTGCTGATGACATACCTCTATCACGTATATAACTTTTTATTTCCCATTAACAACCAAAGTGAGCACATCTTGAAGGTCACTTACCATCCCTCACTGCACAGGAAACTGTGTGCATACACATTTGTGGCAAGTGGGTTATTGCAAAGTGGAATCATGGACTGCTTTATCTTCTAAATAACTTTCAGCTACCATGGTGGTTTGTTTCAGCTGGTATGAGTGTCTGACTGCTTGTTTGTATTGCCCTATTCATGTCTATTTCGTGTCATATTCTCTTCAGTTAACTTTTCAGCGAGTTCAAAGCTAGCCAAGACTATGGAGATGATGTACAACATCCAGACTCGGGGTGATGTCTGTTGCCTTGTTATGTCTAATATGTCTGCAGTGTTATTATTTATGTATTCATCTCCCTCACGCTCCTGTTAGTTTTATTGCATCTGTCAGGGAGGCTCACCTTTCCATTTATCACTGGTTTTGCTCATCTTTCTAACACTTGTGTGCTTTACCATGGCAGTGAATGAAGAGCTACATGGTCAAATAATTGGAGCCCGGGGAAAGGTACAGCAATGTACATTAGGCACAACATCAAGACAACCAGGAAATGATGCATCCATTGAGGCGTATTTAACACAGGTAATGTGGATTAAACAGACGCTAAACAATGCATAGTCGTTGTTTATGACTGAGTGCTCATTATAGAGCAAATTAGAAATAACTGCAGATTTCAGTGCCGTTGCAGTAACTGAATTACTAGACTATGTATATGAACCCTGCATTTCCTCCTAAATAACAGAGTACCAGAGCAGCTGTGAACATCAATAACCTCACTGAGCATCTGCAGTGCACAAACCATACTCTGCACTACTGCATAACAAAAGCTTCACATCTGATTGATCAAATCCTCCCATGCAAATGAGCAGTTATCTGATTGATACATTTCACTCGGCTCTGGACATTATGTGCAAAACCAGTCCCTTATTTACATATCATTAACATAACATACCCTAATGTATGCTGATGTGGTAACTATTAGATTTTTAAAGGGAAGGCTTGGCGCAGCGAAATTTGCATTGCAAAACAGAACGGAGCAGAAACCTGCCACATTCACTGAGCTTCAACATGGAAAATGTTCCGCATGACGCCCAAACGTGTTCAATAATTACGTTTTCCCATAAAGAGCCTGCTTGTGCGTTGAATATTGAGGAATAAAAAAATCATTCATGGAGCACCTAAAGCATAAAAGGGTTAATATTCAAATAGGAGATTAAATCAGGGATGACAACATCGGCTGAAACAGATAAATAAAGCTTGATTGGTAAACTGAGTGTGCTGTGCACCCATTTGGAGATCACATATAATAATATAAGAGCTTGATGATGAGTGCTAGGACCAGGCTTTGTGTTTTCTCCATGCTGAGCACAATGATTTATCATCAGAAGCTGCATATGAAAGCATCAGCTTTTGCGCGCTCAAAAGGAAATGCTCATCCAGCCGTCTCACCTTCAAAGGTGTGCTGATCCACCACCAGCAGACTGTGAACCTCCACCTCTTCACCAAAGGAGGTCTCGTGGGGAGAAGTGCTGCTGGGAAAGAGCTTGCTGGAAACTCACGCTGCTGGAGAGAGCCTGAAGGATGGAGATGTATGAGGCAGGAGGTAGATACAAGAGAAATCTAATAAAGGCTGTAAAGTCATTCAAATCAAATTCAAAATTTCTGGTCATCACGTGTGAGAGGCTCTAGCTCTGCTCCCTCAGAGTTGTGTGTTGAAGCAATAAAAACAAAGACAAATGAAAGTACATACATGTCCCCTTGGGGAGAGGATAGAGCCAGGCTGAGTAGACGCCACACGCTCTGGCTGAAAATCTGGCTGAAGCACTTTTTTGTTATCTCTCGAGTCCAAATCTCTTTTTAAAGTTGGTCCTTCTGTTTTTTTGAGTCAGTATTCCTTGACAACAGATCGAACAAAAGATGATTGGGCTTCATGTATTTTTGGACTCAATCGTTAAACTTAGAGTATTATTTCTGTCTCTGCAGTGGCAGAAAAACAATAGAACATTTTTCAATTTTGATTAAAACTAACTATTTATAATAATGATTTTGGGGCCTTATAACAAATCAGTGGAATAACTTTGAAGGTAAAATCCTAATTTGCTACAATTCTCAAAACTATAAAAGTAAAAATCATCACAACAGTATAATGATTTAAATGCTGGTATAGCAAATATTTCTCCGGTAGAAGATAAATAACAAGACATTTGTTGTGTTGACAAGCTCCCAGTCTCACCTTATAAATAATGTTCTTAGTCAGTACATCAAGTAAGATACACATGCAAAACAAACAAGCCCTTGGGTGTTTATTAGCTGAACATAACATGGAGCTAGGGTACCTGGGTGCTGGCGCTGGGGCGCACGGCAGATGTGGTGCCGCTCACATCCTGAATCTCCACCCTGCTGGATAAAACACACCAAAACACTGCGAGACCTCCTGGTAAACAGATCCGCCTGGTGGAGAGACAAGGGGATTGAGGCAAGGCAAAAGGCGAGACCCAAGCGCAAACAAGAGTAAGCGAACAGAAGGTGTTCTTATTCCACAAACCCAAGTGTCGGTTGGCACTTAAACGTTTGAAGAAAAAAAACAGGAAACAAATGTGTAAACATTAGCACCAGGAGAACGCAGCTAAATCAGAGCAAACAGGCAAAGCCAGTACAAACATGAACAACACACAGCATATTTGTAAGATGATGGGTCTAAATGTTATTTGAGGTTCATATTAACTAAATATTTGTACAACGGACTGACCTGGGGGACTCGTAGAGGGGAACGGTGCGAATGTGGAGTTTCTGAATCTCGTCGATGGTGCCGATGGTCAGAGTGCTGTTGTTGGCCAGAGCCAGACTGAAAGAAGAAGAAAACAAGAGGCAGCATTACAAGAGGGAAAACAAGAAAAATACACCCATTGCCTACAAAAACCAAAACAACGTTTGACTGTATGCATTTCTCTAGTCAACAGAACATTCCTCCGAACCAGCTATGCTGATGATAAAACCCACGAGCGGTAAAGGTTCTGCTGCTGACCTGTCGGGGTAGCCCTCAGAGTTGAGCGGGGCACATGTAGTTGACCTCCTTGAGGTTGACGTTGGAGAACACCAGCTTGTGGTTGGAGGAGTAGATGACGTGTGGGTCTGTCGGAGCAGGCGAACACGTTGGAAGTGGACAGGGATCTGAAGGTCCTCAGCACAGTGGGCTGGGTGCCCAGCGTGACCTTCTTGCGCTCGCTCAGGGCGCCTGCGGGAGGGAAATCAGATGGAAACACAACTTTAAGTCTAGTTAAATAGGTGGTGTACAAATCTTTTTTTTTTTATAACTTGCCAAGCGCCTTCAGCCAGTAATGTTTGTCCTTGTGTGCAGAATATTTATCTCCTTTTTAATGCTCATAAAACCTTTTGGTTAGCCCTTCAGCCCTGCGTGGAAGCATCTGCTTTCTTTACGTTTCTCCACAAATGTATTAACGGTTTTTTTCTTTTAATTTGTGTACATCTAATAATACTGATGCCCCTTGTGCTTTGACCATGGTGCAAAAAGAAGAAGTATAATTATATGCACACTAATATCCTGATGATTAAATTAATAAAAAATAGGAGAAGGAACATAAAAAACCCTATTAAATTCCTATCCCTGTTTACATGATAAGGTTACTGATTACTGATTACAGTTTGTGCAGGAGGTCCTCTGAGCCCATGACAATAGAACTGAAGCTATAACACGATTGGTCGATTATTCAGACAACCTTTAATAATATGCAACTTCTCTGACAATTGAATAATTGATCAAATGATATGGTATGATTCAAATATTCAATTAATTAAAAAAAACATTGTAGCCTCACAAGGTCGAATACAAAATATGTCTCCAATCCATCCATGATGCATCTATTTAGAGGAGGCAGTGTGTTGAATAGACGGATCTATTAGCAGTAATGGAATATACAATTAATATTTATTTTTTAGTGCTAGGGTTTGGACATTGAAATTCCTCAACAGGCAGTATAGCTTTAAGAAAAACAAACATGTGTACAAAAAATGCTGAAAAGAGATGCACATAGATAGAAATATCTATGCACTGGAGACAATTTGCTGCAAACCCAGGCAGAGAGGGGCTGAGTGAATCGATCGGTGCCTGAAGCAGTACAATGAAATATCATAGTGTCATGTTATTCTGCACTTGTTGTCTTCTTATCTCTACTTTTGTATGTATGTATATAAGCCCCACAATGTCAATCAGGTTCACAGTTTATATTTAAACAAACAATGTGGGCTTTGCATGAGAATGTCATCATATCCCCAGCACACTGGTCCTTTAAATGGACCATTTGTTGGAGCAGACAGCCGTTCAATAGTGCAGTAATGTAAGGGTTCTAACAACCTGTAAAACTGTTTTGTTTTTGTGGCTCTTAATTTCCTCGCATTGTTCTTTATTACTTGAAATTACATCACTTGAGTGTTAGGGCCAGATGATGTCATTTCAGTTACATCACCCAGTCTCAGGCATGGAGACTAAACATTTTAACAGCAAGTGCTTTCTCACAAACTGGGGGTTTGGCGTTTTGAAAGCATTTAACACTCGGGGAGCATGTAACAAAGAGGCACAATTGAGAAATATCTTATATAACGTAGGATAATGTGGTTCTGGTTCTGGAGCTTGACATCATACTTGGTTTAAAAGTGAGGGAATGTCAGCCGCTGCTGCTTCCATTTTGATGGCACTGAACAACCAAAATAGAGCTAAAAGTGTGACTAAAAATGAATGAAAACAACGCTCCGTAACAGCTGGACTAGTGAATCTGCAAGTTTGCTACAAGCTGCACAGTTTCTCCCACCATTACATCGCTGTTATACAATTCTTCATAAATAATAATCTTGAAATGTCTTCAGACCGCTGCCTGCGGCTCTGCCTGGAGGCCTCATCGGCCGGAGAAGTTTGAGAAGCTCTCATGGAGCAGTTGTAGTTGTGGTGTGAAAACCCTACCAGTCTGCAGGTCCCAGGCCAAAGTAGAAGAGTGCCCCGTCTCCCAGCGCACACAGCAGGTAGTAGCTGCCCTCGAAGGTGGTCATTAGGATTGAGCGAGGGATGATTTTCTGAGGACACACACAGACTCATGATTTATTTGTCCTGTACTCTGGAGTAACAGGCTCACAGATGAACCACAATGTGATAAATGTCTGCTAAAATGTCTTTGTCAGAAAAATCAATAATGGTTGTCGGCAGATTGGCCGGTAACTTTGGGATAGAATAACATTTGAATGCTGCAGGGTAAATATAAAGTATTTTGTCTTTTCCGTTTACCACATCAGCTTCTCACTGCAGGACAATTACATCAAAACTGCATTGGCTGTGATAAATGCTTCTTGGGGGGACTTTCCACAAAACAACAACGTCTGCAAAAGTCGCTACTTGGTAACCAAAAATACCATGAAGTAAAAATCTATAGTTATAGAATTAACGATAACATAATTGAGTACAACTGTGTTAAGTCCATCGTCAAAACACAAAGCTTTCCTTTTCTCAACATTTAGATGAAGATTTTAATTTGAAGTTTTCCTGTCTATAATTCTGTTTTTCCTTCAGTCTGTCCTTGACAGGGGAGACAGCCAGAAAGTACAGTTTGTGCAGTGAGCAGCTGTCAATCTCACACACTTGGAAAATGAAGTGTGACACTGTGGGAGGATGTCTGGAAATATTCTTCATGGGTGAAGCATTCAAATTGGAGCCCCCGAATGTGCCGGATCCCCATGTTATGAAACCTATTCTGTGGTGACTGCCTGACTTTTGAATAAGATTATCCAAAAAAACGTAGTCAAGCCCTCTCCTGCATATTAACTCATTCTAAGTTTAAATATTTTGCAAACATTTAAATACCCACAGTTAATGCATTTGGGATGGCAGCATACTTAATTTTGAAGTACGTACTTGGGAGATGTAATTTACATCTATCAATGAAAATGGAGATAAAGACCTGCTCCTCACCAACATGATAATAAGTGAGCTTAAGAGAAGATTTGTTATAAACTTTAAAAATTGCCAATGCTGGCTGTTTTCCCCTAATAACAGTCTTTATGCTAACCTATTGATTGAATTGTTCAAAGTCATTTAATTACCAATTTATTTGTATTTACTACCTTGATTCAATAACGTAAATAACACTTTTTACTTATTGACTCTTTATTCTGTATTATTTCCTTTTATGTCCACCACTTCTATGCCTCCCCCAACATCGATGTATGTCCAAAAGTGAATTTCTTACAGATCTTTCCTATTATATCATATTTAGTGTAAGAATTGTTGCGTTATGGCCATAAACGTGTTTTGTAAAGCCACAGTGACCTTTGATCATTGATTGTCCAATATGTAACCTTATATCCTGGAATCCAAGTAGAGGTTTTTGCTTATTTGAAAGAAATTTTGTCAAGGAGCTCCTGGGATATCACATTCACAAGACAGCGCCGAGGCATAATAATAACCTAAAATGGGGACTCTAGAAAGAAAAGTTATTAAGTTATTCTAAATATCTAATTTAAAAGGTTTGTTCCCAGCCTTTTTGACTGTTAGGTCATTGTGAGCTCCTTTCATAAAATAAGTCACTGATGTAACAGAGATACAAACTGTTCACACAGATTTAATGAAAGCGTCACCTGGCCTGCGTTCAGACTGTGGATGGTTTCAGGGATAATGAGCACCGAGTGACAAAAACATCTTTCCCTTTTAGATATATTCTTAAATTTCCTTCTTGATATGTGAAACATCTTTTCTTGCTTTCAGAGAGAACGTGGGTTATGAATCACTGCTGGTGTATCTGTGAAGCCCTTTGAGACATTGTAAGTGCTATTGAGCTTTATATAGAAAGAGACTCCACTTGACTATGCATGATCTGCGTCTACACGTCTCTCTCCACTAGTCACTGAATGCTTCCCTTGTCACTCCTGGTGGCATTGTGCCCTTCTGTTCTCTCACCTCCGCCCAGCATTTCCTTGTGCAGGGCAGTGAAGCAGGGCAGTTTGAGGACCCGGGCTGAGATGTCGGTCCACAGTCCCACAGCGCAGAGCGGCGACTCACCGCCACCCTCCCCCAGGGGCGTGATGTCCAGGCAGGCCACCTCGTGCTCCATCTCCATGGTACTGAGGAAAGTGTTGAGGGAGTGAGAAAAACAGTCGCATGATGGTGTACGACAAAGTTTCACACATCATACATGTGTTGGTGACACTGAGCAGTCACGTTTTTCTCTTCTTATGTGAAATAAGAATTGAGAACTGCTTCAGTGAAAACAACCATTCATTTGTGTCATGAAGAGAGGTTAAACTATTATGAAAATGAGCATGAATAGAGTAAGAAATAGCCTGTATTGTAACAGGAAGCTACTTAATGAGGCAAATATAATGGAAGGATAATCACTGTATGGTGTGTGGAGCACTTGCGCTCCAATTGCATTACAGAAGAGTATTTCAACCATGTCAACACCTTTTATCTATCTATTGCTATCTAACATTTACAGAATTGTGCAACTCATACAGCAATGATGTAGTAGATGTTGGCCACACATTATTTCACAGCTCTGGTGAGGAACACTGCAGTGTTCTTTTGTTGTTTCATCAGTAACAAACAATCTCAAGGCTGCAAACAAACAGTCTGTGCTTCAATCAGACCTTGTGGCCTTTTTTTTTTTTTTACAAGCTGTGTGTCTTTCTCAAGAAAGAAAATCATTTTGTGTACCCTTCACTTTTTCAAAAATACTGTAAAATAAATATTGTCTCAAAGCGGTTATATTGCAATAGTGGCACGAAGCCAGCCACAAGGGTAAACCACAGCAGCAGCAACGTGAAATAAATACAATCAAATGCAAGACTTTACAATTCTACTGCACCATTCAGACTTTAAAAATGAGATGCAAATCCCTCAACTCAAACTTTTCCACAGATACGAAAAGAAGAATTACAAAAAAGAAGGTTAGTTGGTGAAGGAAAATAATAACATGTAACCTACGGTTTACTTTTTGGGAAAAGAGCAAATTAATGTTTGATTAATTTACCTTTCAAACAAAAGCTCTGTTGGCTGTCGTGTTTTACTTTTCAATTAAACTTTAAAATGTTATTAGTAAAACTCATTTTTTAATATTGAAGTCTCTGCAGTCAACTTTGTAAGCTAAAATCAAAGTTACTTGACTAACTAAAGGCATGTTTATGAAGATCAAAGCTATGAAGGGATGAGGTCAGACATTTTCTGATTACTCTTAAAGCTTTTCTGAATTTGAATGCTGACCCAGTTTTTAGGCATCTCACCATCAAACCCATGGACAGACGTGGTGGGGTTTATACAAACGGTTTGACATTTTGAGTAATAGGCTTAGTTACTCCCCCTCTCGGGAGTTAGATAGGAAGCTTGATACCACTGTCTATACGGTAAATATGTATGCAATATACGGTAGATGGCTGCTATCAATCTTTTTATCCAACGCTCCCCAAGAAGGTTAATAAGCTTCTTTCCCAAAATGTTAAACGATTCCTTTAAGCACACATAATGTTGATCTCCTTTTGGAAGGTCAAACCAGGAGATCTCCAGACATCCTGAATTAAGATACAGCGAACGTCTGTTTATAGCAGGGGTGTCCAAACTAAGGCCCGGGGGCCAAACGCTGACCGCGGGGGCCATTTGGAATCGGCCCTCAGCAAATTCAAATAGTATAATGGAATATGTCCCACAAAGGAAACTTGTGCTTGTCTTATATTGTACTTCTTCAATATGTAAACATATATTACACAGAGGTATTCATGTGATAATAAGTCCACTTTTCAAATACATTCAGTCAATTAAAGTTGGAAACATTTTCTAACAAATCTAAGTTGATAAGAAAAAAGCCCAATAACTTCGTTGCATAACAAGCTTGAGTGAAATATACCCTTCCTGTTCCCCTTACTATAAGCAATCTGAGGCTTCTGTTTTAAGGGATGAGTTGAACACTTTTTGTAACAAAATAAATGGACAGCTGTTTTTTTTCTTAAAGCACTTTTAAGTATCAAGCATAATTGACCTACATTTGATTGATTTTGCCAAGTTATAACTGAACTTATGAGGTCATATACCTCACCTCTAGTGAGTGGCCCATCCCCAAGTACATTTTTCTGTATGTGGCCCTCAGTGAAAAGTTTGGACACCCCTGGCTTATAACTTGACCACGATCAGCTGTGTCCTACCTGATCTGTTTGAGCTCTCCAGCCAGGATCTGCAGGTAGTAGAGGGCTCTTCCCACGGCGAGCACCACCTGGGTGTGGTTGCAGGCAGCCACGCTGATGTTCCTGCCCTGTGGCTCCTTCCATTCGCTCACTAATGCCTTGCTCTCCTGGAGCACCAGGCGCACTGAGCCTGACGTGATCTGCAGGCACACAGTTTTTACCCCTTTTAAAATGTCACTCTGCACAATACCTCTGGGAAGTGACAGGAAGGATGATGTGAAGTGCTGGAATGGAAAGGTGACGACTTTTCAAAGCAAGTCTCATTGTTTATATGTGGTTCTTTGCCAGGATTGTTATTGCCTGTTTTTCAATGAATGGAAAGAAATGATGATTTATTGCAAGGAGAACTTTTTGACTGCTCCAATAAGCCAATCAAATTGCTTGTTTCAATGGATAAATTAAAAGGCTTGTTCCATTATGCCAATTCAATGCCCAACACTGTCTACCACAATGTATTTTGTGCACAAATCCACTGAAAGCCAAAGTAAAATTCTAACTCCACATCGGGTGGCTTAAATGAAAGTCTAAAAATACATTACTGGAGCATCAAATCGCATGCCACGCGCCTCATTAACACGTTCTTTCTTCAAGCCATCAGGTTGCTGAGCAGTTATGTGAACATGCAAAAACAATATAAACCTTGTTGCTGAAAGGTCTTACTGCATATTGGGTCTAATGATTTTCATTCTTTGAGTATGTGAACCCTTTGTATAAGGCAGAGTGCTACTGTGCAAAAGCATGTCATTGTATTCTGAAACCACTTGAATACTCAATATAGTTCAACTTGCCTACCTTACATTACTGAAAATGATCTTGCATATTCACAGTCACATTAGCGTAACATTTATTTTCTGTAAGTATACCAACTCTGAGAAGCAGGAGAGAAAAATGGTCTTGCCTTAAAGCAGAGGCATCGTTGTCATAACAACCTAAAGATTTATGGTTGACGGTCTAATAGCTGGCAGAGCTCCCAGCAGGTTACATGCTCATTTAAAAAAGGCAGACTAAAACCTGAATTTAAATCAAGTGCAATATTCATCTCAACCAAGTGTAATAAACTTGAAGTCTCTCTGCCAATCATATTCACAACTCCCCTTTGAATCATGTATGATTCAGCAACAGCTCTTACTAAAGGGAGAAAGGCCACAGTTGAATAAGTTATTTTTCTATAATTTATTTAGAATATTTGACATCAGATGAGATGTCTGCTTTGAAGTAGGATGTGGAAGTACTGCAAGTGCGTTAATCAAATGAGGGTCAATGTTAGACTAACTAAAGCATGTTTTTAAACACACACACAGCACACATACGTTATGTATAACAGTGTGTGTGCACTAACTTGAATGAGTTGTTGGTGCGCCACGTTGCCGCAGTAAAATGTCTGCTGGTTGTCCACAAAGCCGGGAAGTTCTGTCTCCTCGACTTCCTCGCCGCTCAGCATCAACACTCTGGGGGAAAACACACTCTAAAGATAAGATAAAGACAGTCGGAATTGACTCTCCGCTTATCTTGCATTGCTGCACGGCAAACACTCACCGCGTCTGACCCACGAAAGACAGCACCAGCATGTCATCTGTCTCTTTGCCTGCCTCGGAGCGTAGTGGCCACAAACCTTGAAGGGAATTGGAGAGAGGGTGTTAAAAGGAAAAGTTACTTTCTGCAACATTCCGCAGAGAAACACAATAACCCACTGATCTTTAACTATTCCATCTGTCAAATGGTCACATGTTGGAAGATGTACAGGTTACGGATCGCGTTCAGAGCCATTGATTGGCTGAGTGAATAATGGTCTCCCATCAAGAGCCCAGGGGCATGAGGCAGGAGCTGAGGCTTTAAGGAGCAGAGATGGTCAATAAACAGCTGAAGCCTAACAAGAGCGAACAGACCTTGCCTAAACTGCGTGTCTCATTTAAGAATGAGAGAAGTGTCTCGGGATAAGAACCTCATTGTGTGGGATTAAGAGGCGTCTGCCATTGTTAGACCTGATGGGATTCAACTTGACACTTTACAACTGCAGACATTGCAGTGTTCATTGGTTTGCTAAATGAAAACAAATGTTTCCAAAGCCAACCTTGGTAATTGTCATGTTCTTTTGAAAGTGCAGAGCCAAGACCTATGACACCTGCACCATCTGCTCACATGAGGAGCTTGGAGGAGCAACAGCTGGTGTCTTGGCCTAGCCAGTATAACAGATGTTCAGGTTGTAGTGACGCCAACTGTCAATTCAGTTAAAGAATACGTTGCAGATCAATTCAAGTCTTGAGAGGGAGAAAGCTGAGAGACACACACATGTATACACACACGAGAAACACACAAACCTTTGATTCCTGGCAGGTCGATGCTGGCATGCTCATGAATCCCAATGCCGTTGCGAATGATTCGGAGAGACCCTTCCTTGAACGCACCTGAGCAGGTCACCAGCTGAAAGCACAACAAAAGACATTAAGAGATTAACTGAAATACAAGGGCTTTGATTTATCCATCTTTGTATTAGAGTTTATACGTAGTTGTTCCCATTTGCTACTTCTTAACTGTTCTTTTTGCCTAAAATGTTACTTATATTTTACCAAACCGTGGTCTTATTTTGAAGGTTCAAACTAGGGATGTGAACGATTAATCGAATATTCGAAATTATTCAGGTATTCGAAATTATTCATGTATTCGAATATGAGTTATGAATATTTTTATTAAAAACAAAAATTATTATTAATTTTTTTTTTGGGAGTGATGCCTAAGTTGATTATCAAATTGAATAATTCAATGTATATATATACGACTGTGCCATAGCTAAATGTGTTAGGTGACGTCTAAAGGTGTGTTTTGCTCCGCTCACCGGCCCCTCACAGCGGGCAGAGCTGCAGGTGCTGATCTCTCTCTCTCGTGTCCGGTTATACTTCACTCGCGTTTATGTCCAAATCCATCAGATCTAGCTAGTTCTAGCCAATGACATGGCTGCTGCCCCTCCCTACACGCAGATCACGCAGACTCAAACCTCATCTTAGGCCCAAATGTGGCGCAAATGAGCCCTGCAGCCGTTGCGAGGTTCCGGCGCTAACAGTTCATGAGTGCTCCCCTGCCCCCTGTCAACACTCGCGACACATGAGTGGCCAGCCTAAACAACAATAAGCGCTGTTTGGCAACCGTGTGTGGCGGCAAAGTACATAGACATTTTGACTGGAGAGATTTAGTTTTGCAGGTATTCAACATATTTTACCAGTCATAGTCCGGTAATTATTTACACTCTAAGAAGAGTCCTACACAACAGACATGGAGTAAAAGGAGTAATGTGTGGAAATATTTCGACCAGGTTAGTGAGTGCGGTGTAGAGGTCAAACTATGCCAAATTAAACGTATATATATATATATATATATATATATATATATATATATATATATATATATATATATATATATATACCTTGCTATACCCGCAACCTCCGTTCCAGCTGAGAGGGTCTTCTCTACAGCTGGCCTGATTGTGAATCGCCTCCACACATGAAAGCTGTAGGCTTTATAGCTGTCAAACTGTGATCACCAGTTCAATACATTTGACAAATTCGACTTGGTTTCTACACTTATTTGAACATGTATGTATTTCTAAAAAATTATTGAAAAAAAATTGGGTACACATTTTTTTTACCCAATTATTTTTTTATAGGATATGTACATTTCGGTTAACCGGTTAACCGTTTTTTGGGGGGTTGAATATTCAAATATACAATTGCTTTCAAATTCCCATCCCTAGTTCAAACATAATTGAATTCAGTTATATTAACAATGTAGCAGCTAACTAAAACTGATGCTAATCAAACTCCTTTGGAAAAGAAAAGAAAAAGGTAAAGGGTTAATTGTTTTCCAATCGGTCTTACGAAATCATCCCTCAGTTTATAGCCCAACTTCCTAGTTAACCTTTGACCTAGCAAACTTCTCTTTTAAATGAACTTACTTTGTTTAATGAAATGAAAGGGTTTAAAAATAATCAGATTTAATGCTGGAGCAACTTTAACTTTTAATATACCAAAATTATCATTAGAATATATATGTTTAAAAAAAAATGTCATTGTTTACATTTTTGCTGTGAACCGTTGTGCAATATCAAATATAAACCTGGATATTCAATAGAGCTGCATTATTCAATGTGGAAAGAAATAGGAAAGCTGCAGTTTCATTTTCTTTCAGCCACTACTCCTTGCTTAACTTCTTTGTTATTAATATTTATAACAGCAGTAGTTATTGTAGCCAGGTTTCATGGCTGTTTGCACCAATAGGAGACCTCGTAGTGGCATTAAAACGAAAGGTCTCAATGTCATCCAAAGTACATATTATGGTAGAAGTAGTGACAGAAGTCAGTGCAGCACAAACAGTGGCAGCTGTGAAGGATTTTCTGAATCAATATCAGTTCATGGTAAAGCTTCTCCGAGATTGCCGCTTCAAACATCAAACAACAGCGCTGAGATCTTTCTCCCTGAAGGTAAATCATTCCGTAGAGTCAGACTGGAGCGCATCAGAGTGTTATTTATTCATCCTGTCATGGTGCGGTAACAGGATTAATACCTGAGTTTATATAATCTCAGTTCCTACCCCCTGCCACCCAACAGCTCCGATGGAAAAACCCACAGTGAACCTGGCAACCCAACCTAACTCCCCGAGTGTGTTCTCAAATGCTCTCACACTATCACAGTCTCAGGGGAATAAATCCTGATTGTCTGACGCTTAAATATTATGTATGTGTATTTGTTATTATTTTATTTGATCCGTCATAAACCCCAACCTGGTTTGCAGTTGCCCATCTGTGAATTCAATCATTTTTTATGCATTATTCTCAGAGAAGTACGTTTATATGTTTGCCCTGCAGCCTAGCATCAATCCTGTCTTAACTGTGTTGGAAAGTGTCTGCAGCAATTAACCAGGTCAAATGCTCTGTGGATTTACTGCAAATAGCAAATTAAAACAATTATTGGGTTCAGTCCTAGTCCCAAACAGACGGAAACGAGCCCGAGTGTGAGAATTAATACAGTGTGTGGCTGATTGTGTGCTGGTCTGGACCCAGAGTGGCTCTTTGCTCTAGTGGACTGCTGCCTTTGGAAACACATCAAGAACCCTGAGGCCTGCTGTTAAACCCTGCCAAGAGAACCTTCTGTACTATCCCTCTCTCTCTCGTTACTGTTTCATCTTCCTCTTCCTCACTGATTTCATACAAAGGAGGAGAAATGCTCAAATTAAGAAATGTATTGGTCAAACTGTTATTTTAAAAATATGTCAAAGAATGCACCAACAACAGATTACTTCCTCATGTAGTTCCACTTAACATAAAAAGGATTTCATTTTTAGAAGCAGCAACAACACGGAAGATTTCCTTTACTGGATGCATGAATTTGTGTCTTTTTGCTGCCTTTCTTAACTTGACATTGCAATATGGGTTGTATCACTTTGCATTCAGAATACTAACTCCCTGGAAACTGCGGAAGGTAAACAAACCTAAGTACGGAGTGCTTAAGATGATGGATTGTTGTGATACATGCAGACAGGGAACGACCTAGACAAAGTCTTCACTGTCAATATTAGGGTGGAAGTATTATTATGTTAAAATAAAATGCACAACAATCTGCCTCTTTTGAAATGGAAGATGAAAGCCAATTTAAATGTGTGAGAGATGTATTTTAACAATCAGGTGTAGTGCAGTGCAGCTAAATCATATCTAGATGCAAATAGGATACCGCCTCACACTAATGCCAGGTGTGCAGGGACTACTGTCAATCAAAAATATAGACCAGACAAAAGAGGAATACCCAGACTTCATATAAAAAGCCACAGGAAGCTGTGTATTTGACGTCAGCAAGAATCTCCTGAATACACACGGCTATTCAGGCCAGGGCTCGACATTAAGGATGGCCCGATGGCCCGGGGCCATCTAGCATTTAGCTCGGGCAATGAAGCTCACCTGCTGGTGGCCCGATCGGGCAATCTATTATGCCAGTATCATGCAGCTCGCGGATCCAGTAATGAGTGACCCGACAGTAAAACTAAACACATCTATAACTAGTTTAGGTAGTTTGAGAGGTAATTAAAATAGCTACGTGTGATATTCTAACCTGAAGTGTGTGTGTTGTCCGCTCACCGCTGCATGTGATTATGCAGAGCTGCGTGTCGACTCGTCAGCAGCAGCTGATCTCTCTCTCCCGTCAGATTAGACTTCACTCGCGTTTATATCCATATCGATCAGATCCAGCTAGTTGTAGCTAATGATAGGACTGCCTGCTTATTAAAAGACACCTAAACAATAAGTGTCGCTATGCAACTGGGTGAGGCCACAAAGTATAGCGCAGCATTATGCATTTGTTTACATGCCCACCGGAACCCCGAGGCATTACCAACAGATCAACGCACAATCAACCCATACAGGACATCTCTTTCTCCACATTAAGTGTTAGACATTAGAGTTGACTATTCTTGTCTGTCACATAAGTGGCGCAACTGAATACTACCCGGACAATGAATCTAATGCAATCACATTTTCGCGGGAATTTCAGTTTGTTACGGATTCTGATGCTGAATACATAATGATCAAATAATTTAAAGTCAGAGTGTATTGCAATGTTTCTTAGTCCACCAAAGCAAGGTGAACAACCTGGAAAGAAGAGAAAGACTGAGCTGCAGCCCCCCCCCCCCGAAAAAAGAGAATCAAAGTCATAGGTATGTGCCCAATAATATTTTCTTCAAAGTAAATATTCAATATTTTTTCTTCAAAAGTAAATATTTTCTTCATAAGTAAATATGGGCATAACATGTTTTAATAGATAATTTTTTTATGGTGGTCCAGAGACAGGAATATAATTTCACATTTGTTATGATATAAATGATTTTTTTATGGTGGTCCAGAGACAGGGATTATAATTTGACATTTTGTATGTGTTTGCAGATGTGCTCATCAAGCACCTGGAGAAAAGATTCCAAGATCTCCAGAAAGGGAGTGTCCCTTCAAAATGTTCGATCTTCAACCCCAGTCAGTGGCCCTCTGACAGACAGAGGGCCATTGAGTCATTGAATCAGCAAACACAAACAAGAAGAAGTGAAATTAAGAATACAATTGAAATTGTACAATATAATATTGTGGTGGTTCATCTTATAATTCTAGAGAATGCACCAGACAGCATCTAAGACCTGCAGGTCCCCTAAACCTTTCGTGAGTCATTTCGTCCGCGCGCATTTTTCAGGGCCATCTCTATTGGACTCAGGGCCATCTGTAAATTAGCTTAGATGGCCCACAGGGCCATTTCCCAAAATCCTTAATGTCATGCCCTGCAGGCATTAGTATGTTGCATGCTTAATTGCTGACAAAAACACTCTTAACACGTCTCCAGAAGCCGGCTGCAGTGGCGTTATAAACCCAGACTCCCTGAAGGTTGTGGCAAACATGATGATAAAAATAGAAACACAGATGGAGGCTTCCCATAAGCTATAAAGTGCATCCGGTGATAGTTAAGACGCTGTTCTGTAATCACCATGTCATGTCTGCAACAACGCCGCAATGATTTTCCGTATGTAGCGGTTATATAATATGTGTTCTGTGTTCCCTGCTTGGCTTGTGGCAATAATAATTCACTTTTTCGCAAGTGTAAAAGGATTGGGCTTTTGACTTATTTACCTGGCCTTGGCCCTGTCTCTCCAGGTCCACCACACACATGTCCACGATGGGCCCCAGATTGGTGAACGTCTCCATCACCCCCACATAGGAGCCCTGCTCATTGCTGTCCACGTTGAGCTGCGGGGAAACAAACACCATTTAGTATAGATTTCCATTAAAGACTAAAAGAGGGAACAACTACTTTGATCCATTTCTCAAAATTATTTTATTACCTGCAACAAATTATTTTAGTAACAGGTTTATGGAACATTTTAAAGATTAAAAGGCATCATGTATTTTAGGATTGTAATAATAAACGTTATTAATATAGCACCTTTCATGCCAGATGCAACCCAAAGTGTTTTACAGATACAAAGTAACGATGGAGATGTAGAAGGTGTGAAAGCGTCTCTTGCAGCTTACCTTCACCAACTGGGAATCGCCCAGTCTGGAGCCCACAAAGACCACACCGTTGTCCAAGTAGGTCAAACACTCAGCGATGGATGACTGTCATTGGAGAGAGAAACAAAAACCTCTCAGTCTCTGATGCTATATCCACACCAGGCCTGCAAGCCTATGATTATTCCTTTTTTTTGGCAAAGCTAGCAGCATGGCTCAGGGGATGTCGAAGTCCATCTGTCAGAGAGTCAGCCAGTAGTGAAGAATGACTATCATAATTTCTAGTGAGTCCACAGTGATGTCTTCAAATAGCTTGTTTTGGCAAACCACAGCCTTACCCCAAAGATATTTAGTTTACTATCATATGAGGAAAGAAAAGCAGCAAGTCTCCTCATTGGAAATGCTGAAACTAGCAAATTCATCTGCATTTTCGCTTGAAAAATTACGATATCATCAATTAACAGTGGCAATATTGAAATATTTGCAGATTCATTTCAGTCAATTTACTTTCTTATTGCTTCAGTTCTATTGCACACTTATGCAAATACAATTTTACTACATCCTTATTGTCTCCACTTTGAACTCCAAAGCACATAAGCTCAGCATTAACAAAGCTTTGTGTTTGTGTGTGAGAAATGTTGATCAAACGTAAAACAGTTATCCCAATGAAACAAGTTGCCTTCCGAGGACACCATTTTGCAATTCAAAATTCGTCAAAGTTCATTACATAGTATGATTATTATTTGATATTATTTTAGAATTTAAGCAATTCATGTAAGAACCTAAGCTTTGCAAATGTACGTATTGCTTGTTACCCTCACGTCTTTAATTATTTTGGTTTTGTTTTTATAGTTGGCTGCGCCCCGCCAACGGAGCCCCCCTGAAATTCAAGGTGTTTAAAAAAAATATATATATATTATATAATATATTATATATATATATATATATATATAGCACCAAATTGCAACTAATCTATATCTACTGTCACTTTTCACATTGAACATGTGCTCTTTTATTAAATAAACTAAACGCTTTCATTTTAAGTTGTGAGTTTAGTGTTATTGACCCAAGAAACACTGATGCATTAATCAATAACAATAATCCACAGCTCCTCTCTCTGCTCCAGAGGATTTAAAAAAAAAATATCCTAATACCCCCCCCCCCCCCGCTCAGGCAGCACCCCCCCAAAAGCAGTAAACCTAGGGGAAACACAGGTTGGTCAAACAAAACAGTAATTATGAGTCGTCTCTTTAGACTCATAATTACTGTTAGAATAGAACATCATTCTTTTTGACCTTTCACATTCTAAACTACTAAAATAATTGGTAGATTGCTTGATAATGAAAATAATGATTATTTGTTTCCCAACTCGAGCATTCATCTGAAAGTGACAATTTTATGAAAGAGTGTGGAACCTGTAGCTCTACTGAACCATACATTAAGTCTAAACAATGACGGCTGATAATTGTATAACAATTTAGTTTTTAGCCAAATGGAAGATAAGAAAATTAACATAGAAGCATATTCTAATAAGTTATTTAATAGCAGACAGACCTGTTGAATAAATGTTTTTAAATTCACCATTATCAGTGTGAATATAGTGTTACACTCTGAGGTTTTATGATACACATAAAGAGGTTCGTCTGTCTGACATTTCAATGCAGAGCTGCTGCTGCCGCCGCCTGTGGAGTGAGCACACTGGTCCTTAGGATAAAGTTCAGAATGATTTGAAAAGCAATCCCTCTCTAGTTCAGCGCTCCTACTCTGCTTGATTGTTTCTCGCTCCAGCATCACTCAGTGCACATTTACCTTCCTAAACTCCTCTGCAAGTTATTAGAATAAGGTCGCACAAGCCAAGAGCTGTGTGCTTTTAAGGTGTGATTTAGCTTTGAGTGCAGTATTGACATAGACATCGTTTAAATCAACTTAAAAGAGATAAGTGACAACCTAGAAAGGTAGCAACAAAAGAGGTGGGATCATTTTTTCACATCTTCTCTACAAGTGTAGATCCATTAGCTCCTGTCAGAGCCATAAACCATTAGGGAGTCGATCGCAACAAAGAGGGTACTGAAAGGAAAAGGCAGCAGCAGGAGGGAAATCAACAAGCAGCAGAAAGGGCAGGACGGGTAGAGAGAAACAGATGGGAGGAAAGCCAGAGGTAAGGCAGGTGGGTGAAGGCATTGAAGAGAAGGAGATAAAGAGACATAAAGAATAAGATAAATAGAAGACCTCTCCGAGCAGCTCCACATGCAGGTCTTTGAGCGCCACTGTGCCGTCCATCAGCTCCTCCTTCTCCAGCAGCAGCATAAACAGCCGCCCCTCCATGTCCCCGAGCAGGTAGCGGGAGCCATTGGGGTCAACCCGGTTGTGACAGACGATGGTGCTTTGCTGCAGACGAGAGGGGGACACAAACACATCGTTAAAATGACACAAACCGTGGAGGAGCAGCGAGAGGAAGTCTAAATTCTCACCTCATGCATGATCTATTATGAGCATGTCCAAGAACAAGCCAGAGAGACCTGACAGCACAATGTTTTTGTTCTAGCTCATTTATAAATACAAACTCTGGAGTTTCCCAACAGTACAGTTTAAATCTGATTCACAGGTCTAGAGACTGCTCGTATTTAGTTTGACAAGAAAAGCTCAGATTAAACCAGTCTGCCTGTCGTCCCGTCAGGACCCCAGGAGACAAACGGAGATGCTTAAAAGTTTATTTTTGCTTCTTGTTTGAGAAACTACAATTTGAATGAACACAAATGACATGCTGGAGCTGTCGATTTTTTACATTTTTAAAATTATAGAGGATTTTTGAGGACTTTAATTTTCTTACAGAAGAACCTTACATTAAAAAAACCGTTAGATTAAGAATATGGCAACCCGAGCCCAAACATCTGTGGATTTGATATAAAAAAACAAAACAAAGGAGAATCCAGTACGATCAACAAATCTAAACTATCTGTCATAAACTGTCACTGAGGTATTGAGTACTTTGAATGACTTATATCCATGGAATCATAATACCTTTGTTATTTTAAATAATGGGGTTTAACCATTTGAACAGAGTCACACTTTACATTTTATTAGAAAGTTAAAATGGTGCCGACCAATCAAACTGCGCTTAAAGTTCTGTATGTGTGAAAAAGTTAAAATAAAAGTTGTGTTTGGGGCTATATCTTTAGGCGAGAAGAATGTGTTGAGTTTGATGTCTTCTAGATCAGTGGTTCTCAAATGGGGGTACGCGGACCCCTAGGGGTACGTTGGAGTACTGCAATAGTAAGTACTCCAACTCCAACCAGTAAGTAATACATTTAAACAAACTACTAATAGTAGATTAACTACTTTATTCAAAAGTTAACAGTAATTCTGGATAATAAAATGGGAAAGTAAACGGGGTGCTCTCTTTTCCTCTCCCTCTCCCGACAGCCCGTCAGTCTCGTGCAGCTCGCTGAACCTGTAATAAGTGACCCGACAGTAAAGAATAAATATATGTATAACTAGTTTAGCTAGTTCCAGAGTAGATTTACTAGCTAAATGTGTTAGGTCTAACTCTTAGTGTATTTTGGTCCGCTCAACGGTCCGTCACAGCGGCGGAGCTGTGATCATGCAGAGCTGCGTGTTCTCCGTCAGCAGCAGCTGATCTGATCTCTGATCTCTCTCTCGCGTCCGGTTAGACTTCACTCGTGTTTATGTCCAAATCTATCAGATCGAGCTAGTTCTAGTTAATTATATGACTGCCTGCTTATCAAAGGAACTAAACAATAAGCGTTGCTTGGCAACGGTGTGTGGCCGCAAAGTATAGCGCAGCATTATGCATATGTTTATATGAGGGGTCAAAATCCCATGCTCATAAAACGCTTTTCTCTTCATCCCCCACGCCCCAAAATAAATAAATAAATAAATATACCAATTTTAGGAAAAGTAACAAAGTTTGAGCAGTGTGGGTTTTATATGAACAGTTACACTTCAAAACACGAAGTGTAATAACTGCAGTTAGCCCCCTGTCAGAATGTCAAAGGTCCTCAGTGAAGCACAAGCCCATGTTTCTCACTAAATTGTAAGTACAACTTATTAAAAAGATCAGTTCAATGCAGCTAATGTCGTCTTAGTGTTATTGCATGATGTTAACATTTGTTTGCCATGAATTTAGTGATGGATTGTAAACGTTTGAAATGTAGCATTTAAGTGTTTCTCAGTTACAATGTTGTTGTTTTAATAAATCAGACACTGATGGTGCAGCGCTGTACTGTACCTCTTTATATAGGCATTTCTTCCCTAACAAATATTGTTTGCGCTGATCAGGGGGTAGGAATTTGTTTTTCAAAGGGGGTACATTATTGAAAAAAGAATGAGAACCACTGTTCTAGATGGCAAGGTTAAACTAAATGCATCTCCTCTAATGTGTTATTAAAGGGTAAGTTGTTAAAGAGAGGGGAAAACGCCGTATGGGATGGTTATCGGCCTGAATGTGATCTTGAATTCTGAAGAATCCTTAAACTGTGTGATTGAGCAGAACATTTGACGTTACATGGTTCAAAAATAACTCATCAGTGCTCCCTGGAGGTCAAATGATGCAATAGCTTCACTGTTTCTATATCACCTACTGTATAGGTAACATATATTAATATGTATTTACTTGAATATAGTTTGACTTATCAGGGGACATATATGCCAATAGGGATATGTGTGATAAGTTAATACTGGCTCATAATAGGAGCTTGGTAATTATATGATATCAGAATCCTTTTGTCGTATCAATATATTCCCACAGAGGACTGTGTTATACAATATACTGTATGCTCACCCAGGTAAAACTGGAAAGCCACTGAGACAGAGTGACACATAAAACGTCTTCTTCTCCTTTCGGATAGGGCTGTCCAGAATAGTTTGAGGCTTTCAAGCATTGTTCATAGGGTTAACAAACTTTTGATTGCTCCATAGATTTTTTCTTGCAAATCTAGTCCACTCATTCTGTTTGGACCAGTATTGCTGCACAGTTGAAAATAAAGATATGGCTTTAGTAATACTATTGGTGTTTTGTTAGTTGTGGAATTAGATTGTTAAATGAATCATGTGACCTACATGATGGCAAATAACTCAAAAGAATTCACCTAAAAGTAAAAAACCTTTGAAAAATGATAAATGTAAAATGTACAACATGTTTTTATTATTTATTTTTCAAATATTCTGTTGGCATTCCTATTTGTTGGCCTCTCAAAAACAACATTTTCACTGTTATGAAAAAACAGATTTTCTATCGCTTTTTGCACACACATGGGCCCTTTCTCATTTCACTCATTTCCCCTCCCCTCCCCTCCTCGGTTTTCCGGTAGTGGCCCAGAAATGGATTTCAGCGCGCCATGTTGAAGGACATCTCATTTCTCTAAATGCACTTCGATGACCGAGCATCGAGGAGGCTCTCTGGAGGAGCTATAACCGAGGAGACACTGATGGGTCCTCCGCGGATGTATTTCCGGAAACAGTGATGTTTAAAAGAGTCGTGATGCACGGCCGGACTGATCTCAGCCAATGACAGCTCTGCATGCATCCCCTGGATATTATTTTATTAACTGCTTTCATCGCAACGCGATGTTTACAGAGAGAACAGCTGTGAGGTCCGCAGATATCAGAGCAGTGTGTAAAATATACATCACTCAGTATAACAGGCCTACATTATTCTCTTTATTTGCTTTAGTTTAGTAGATATCTACAAACAAAGAGTTGAGATTTTTCTAAAACCATTTAGTGCTTCACATAATAAAATACACAACGGCTGTATCCTGATATATATTATATGCTTTAGGAGCTGTAGGTGCGTGTTGTACAGTGTGTAGTAGTGTTAATTTCGTTGACTAAAAGTATGACGAAATATGTTCGTCAACGACCTTTTTTTCCATGACGAAAACGAGACGATGACGAGACGGCAGTAAACAATAACTGCAACGAAATCATGCAATATCGTTGACGAAAAGTGACGAGACGAAAATGTAGTTTACTAAATAAAAACTATGCCAAAATCTCTCTTTACTTTCGTTGACGAAAAATGAGGAGACGAAATATTATCAAAGATAACGTTACATTTCTGATAGTCAGTTTTTCTCGCAGCAGTTCCATTTCCGGTGCTGCGGCAGGGCAGCAGCTGTGTGTCGGGGCTGCGCGCGGCGGTACATTTGAATTACACCGGGCAGCGGCACACTGTGAACTGTCAGGAAGCCTCGGGTCTAACTCATGGTCTAACTAACCTTATTTAACAGAAAATAAAATGGCAACAACAGGGCTTAGGAGCAGTGGTCGCGTTAACCGAATACCCCCCGTCAGCGCGAATGAGTGATAAATTGTGCACTCGACGGCTAATAATGGATTATGACGGAAATGTTACGATCCTGTCCGTCAAAATGACTGGCAACGAAAAAGTCTAAAGCCACCACTGCTTGGGAGAAAGAGATGTGATATTTGGGCCCATTTTCGCTACAATGAGGCGGAGAAAAAAAGCAAATGCATTGTTTCATCAGAAGGGAAGCAATGCGGCCATAACACAGGTAAAAACACTACAAACCTGACCAGATACTCTCTGCAAAGCTGCTCAATCATTCAACCTGTGTTTCATCAAATAAGGACAAGATAATCTTATTTATTTATATACTAAAATGACAAATTATTGGTTTTGGCTAGACTAGTTTGACTGAAATGTTCTATATAATCTGATGACTAAAAAAGACTCAACAGTTTTCATTGACAAAAAGTAGACTTAGTTTTGTAATAATTAGTTTTCTTTGACTAAAATAAGACTAAAATGCTCAGACTTTTAGTCAACTAAAACTTGACTAAAATAGTTATTGTTTTAGTCGACTAAAATGCTCAGACTTTTAGTCGACTAAATAAAAACAGGATGAAGGTGACTAAATATGACTAAGACTAAAACTAAATAAAAAATAGCTGACGAAATTAACACTAGTGTGTAGGTGTGTGGTGCAGTGCGTAGGTGCGTGTTGTACAGTACAACAAACGTCTCTTTAAAATGACCGCTCAGAGGAGAGGATTTCTCTAACCGCCTGCTGCTTCCCCTCCTCTCTCCTCGACTCCTCCGCTCGCATCTCCTGTGGGCGGGACTAAGACACGAGGATAGGAGTCGAGGAGGGGATTTAGAGAAATGTGAAAGGGCCATGGAGCCGTATTAACGTGGTGATCAAACAGCAATAGATCACCATTATATTTGACATGTAAATAACAACAAAAACAATATATCATGTCCCTTAAACTGCAGCCAAAGTCTTCCGTCTCCACTATCAGCTCTTTAACACAGTAGTTATGTTAGGAATTGGCATTAAAATCACGCAGGGTGACTAAGCTTCTCCTACTTTACCGTCAAAATACGCTTTTGTTATTGCTGTTGACTCCAGTACAAGCCAAGTCAATTTCTCACTTAATCGCACATTAAAAAAAACGTATTTTCCTGCCTGTGGTTTTGTTTACATCTTCTGTTAAACCGTGGATCCACTTTTTTTTTCACAATCATCTAGCATCCTTCTGTCGGCTGAATGGCAGGTAATTAGCTTGTTAGACTCAACAACTGAAACCAGTCTGCTGTCCGAACCACAGACCAATAACATATGAGACACATTGAGCACATGCTAGCAGAATCTGGTGTTTCACAATTGTGTTCCACTTCTGTACTCATGAGTGACAATGTATTAATTAGCTGCCAAACATGTTGTTATACATCAGAACAGATGCTTTTGTGTGCTTGGCACAGCTGAAAGAAGTGTGTTTTTCAGATGAATACTAATGTAACAGTAGCTGTGTGGGGAAAAAAGTAACTTCATTTTGAGTTTTTGTCACACTGCAACAATAGATGCCCCTCTGTCCTCAAACGTCTGCTGAGCAACAGTGGAGCAATGCTACTGTGGAAACAGAGCTGCGCCAGACACACGACAGCTTGCAAAGCATTCGAGAGCGGTGTTAGTGTGCAAGTTGGTCGTGGCTTTTAAAGACAAAGCCAATCAACAGGACACAGAGATGAGCCGCGAGACAACAATGAAACAACTGTCTGCTTTGAAACATTTTAGGCTAAGCGTGTGATGCATTTTAATTTGTGTTGCTAGGGTCGTGGAAAGGACAGCTTGGTGGTGCAGCGGAAAAACACTCCATATAAAGCAATGGAGAATTTTATGGCAGCTTACGTTCTACTAAGTTAGTTAACTGATATTTTCTTTTAATTTATGTTCATGTCTATTAATCTTGTGGTAATAAGAAAAGTCCCTTGTTTTATTGAAATAATACTGTACTGTGATAAAAAGCACTGTTTTATGAGAGGCTATTACAGATACTTTAAAACACACAATTATATTCAAAGTACAATCTACTAAAAAACGCTCACTTTTAAAACTTCCCCCATCTGCGACATATAGTTGCTGGACGGGGAATACAGAGGATGAAACTCAAAAGTGAAAATAAAGGGGTAGAAACAGCTGTTTGGGACATTTTCAAAACCAAACATATGACACCTGTTAAGTTACAGAAAGTAATTTCTTGCAATAAAGTGTGTCCAAGTTTCCCTACAAACTATATCAGACGATTACAGATTACCTGAGTTTAAATTAAGCAGCCCTAATTGGGAAAAACAACTAAAAATATCTTAATCTTTCTATGTTGTCTATAATAGGAAACATACTTTTCTAATTATCTAAATGTTGAAATGCATAGAAAGTTTTATATTACCTTCTAAAGTGACCAAGTTATTTAGAAAAAGTAAAACATCTAATAAACCCTACATCAGACCAATAGGTTCATTTTCAACTTAGCAAAAAACTCTTGCTAAGACATTATGTTCTCATGAAGACTGTAACTCTTAATTAAACCCTACTACATTTGAGAAACTTGAAATGCTCTTTCCAAAATGTATGAGAGCGCCGCACCAGAAAGCAGCGAGACGGTGAGAGCACATTCTCTAATTATAGACGGCGGATGCAGTGAAGCGGCTCCTTAAGCAGGGTTCTTACACCTTTTCCAAAGTCAAATTCAAGCATTTTCAAGGTGCATTTTCCAGCTTTTCAAGCAGCTTACAGCTGTTGTAAATTACATATTTATATACACATACTCAAATGATTATTTCCATACCTCACATTAAATCAGATGTTCTTTATGCGATAAACAACCAAATGTGTGTTTCGTGATAGCCTTCTACACGAGGATGAAAAATTAAAGAAAAGAAAACTAAGTTTAATATTTCAAAATTAGTGATCAGTACGTAGACTGGGCCTCTCATATAACCTGGCTGAGCCGATATAAAACTATCAGCCAAATAACTTTTCAATACATTATTGATTAATTGTTGAGGTACTTTTAGGTTGGCAGTAAACACAAGTCAGAGGTACATGGTGTACTTTTCCTCCACTACATGTATTTAATACCTTTAGTTACTTCACAGATGTGAAATCTAATCAAGTGTTGAATCAGACTTTAGTTCCACCTGGAGTAAATCCACCAGCTACCCTGCAGTATACAAAGTACTTCAGACTAGCTGCACCTTCACCAGCTTTGAGAACACTTTCATGATCAATCATTATAAAACATATAATATATATTATTCTGAAATGGACCAATCTGCACAACGACTACTTTTACTGTCGCTACTTTCACTATATTTTGATGAGAATACTTTTCTACTTTCACTTGAGGAACATTTTGAATGCAGGACTTTGACTGTAACAGAGTATTCCTACACTCTGGTACTTCTACTTTTACTCAAGTACAAGACCTGAGTACTTATAATTTCACTACAAGATCTGAGTACTTCTACTTTTACTCAAGTACAAGATCTGAGTACTTCTACATTTACTCAAGTACAAGATCTGAGTACTTATACTTTTACTCAAGTACAAGATCTGAGTACTTATTCCACCTCTGGTAGCGTATTAGTCTGAATTGTAGCCACAAAATCACACAGAGCTGCGTAAAAATAGACTCACAGTGGTAACAAGTGGAAAATAATATGTACAAATGTGTCCAATGATCTGAAGGTAATTCTACTCAAGACACCTGACTTATACATCTTCAAAGGAAGACTGTTCATTCTACAATTACATGGGATTAAAGCAAAATGTAGTTTTACTTGTATAATACTTCAATTTCATATAAAAGACCGTTTGTTTTCAAATAAACAAAGTCTTGGCTTTCAGAATATTAAACTTGTTTCGGCAAATTCAGATGATAAATACAACTTTGAAGCTTCGGCATAATTACAAGCGGAGAACGGACTAATGTAACGTCACAGCAGGCATAGCAACAGCCGGTGTTTCTTGTGAGTGTTTCCCCGGTGCGCACACACACACACACACACACACACACACACACACACACACACACACACACACACACACACACACACACACACGATTGTAACGCACATAACATACTGTAGGTACGCTCCTCTGAAATGATTGTCCCCTGCAATTATTATTATCCCTCATCGAGTTCGCTATTCAGCTCGCTAACGTAACATGCAACGTTAGCCTAATCTAAAATGCTCTACTATGGCGTACCTTTCATGTGGCTCGTCAGCGCAGACTCTCGCATCCTTATTTTTGCAAACTTTGCAGGAGGCTACTCGTGGGCTTGACCCTCGTCTTAGCCATGGCTTGTATTTGTCTTCTGCTAGCCAACGCTCGTTGAAACTGCAACCTCCTGGCACACTGTCATCTATCACTCTCATCAGAATGCCCAGGTCACACGTAACACAAACACTTGCAGGTCGCGCGCACAGCTGTTTTATGTAGAAGCGAAACAATTATTTTCTTTTAATCTAAAAAGCGAACTATTCAGTCAGACAGCAATTTATTGTAAAAGTAAAGCATTTACAATTTCAAGCACTTTATCTCAATTTCAAGCACCATTCCCAAAATTCAAGCACTTTTCCCAACCTTGAAAATACCACGTCAAATTTCAAGCATTTTCAAGGATTTCAAGCACCCGTACGAACCCTGCTTAAGGCCCTGAGCTTTGTTAAATGTGAGCAGAGCCGTACAGGCTGCAACTTAATCTTGATTGGATAACATTAAAAGCAGCGGTGCATGGGGAGCTGAAGTCATCATCACAGCACTTAAAAACTTGCATTTAACAAACCCCTTCCTACATCAATCAAAAGATTCATAACAAATAAACTCCAACAGGTACACCTCGGAGGCTCCTAAACGTAGCAAAATATGATTTAAATATTCGCATAAACAGGTGAAGAGGACTTCTTTTACTACCACCATTTTAATTTATGTTCATTATAAAGAGTTATGCAACTGGGACTCAATTTCCAACAAAGCCTCAGTTTCATTTGACAACATTTAGCTGGAGCCTCTCTCACACTCCTATTATTAACTGGACTTGACTTTATATGAAAAAGGATGACAGTCCAATCCTAATGACTAAAAAAGGTAACATGGACATACATCACTGTTTTTGCATTTGTTCCCACAGAATCCTACACGCCTGTAGATGCTTTATGACTTGGGGCTTAAGATCTGTCATTTGCTTGGCATATCTCAAACATTAATCAGTGTGGAAATAACATTATGGTGTGTTACTAAACACTATATCCATCAATTCTACACAATGCCAGCGGAATGATAAATAATCTAAAACTAAAGAGCTGGGAAAAACAATTATTTAAAAACACGGATGATAAAAACCTTGGATTATCTATTAACCCGTATTCTGATGCCTTTACCTTGATAGTAGGTGGGGCAATGGCCAAGTATTTGTCTCCATTGTGGTAGGTGATGGACTCTTGTCCTATGATTATAGCTCCACCAAATGGCTCTGGCACTAAAAGACAAGCACAAAGGAAAGAGAGTCAGTTTCATTTTGCTCAGACAAGGACATATGACACAGAGTTAGATTGAAACAAAGATACGCTTAAGTAAGGGCGCAACAAATAATATTTTCATCATCAATATATTAACTCCATCCATTCAACTCATCTACAATGCTGAGGGCTCCGGAGGAGGATGTATTATCATTTTTTTATTTATCAGATAGGAACAGAGCAACTTAACGAACATCAGTATAAAAATACCCGATTTGAATTGTCAGAGGTATCAAGAATACTAATTACATCCGTATTCCCAAGGCACCAAATGTACGTTCTTTGTTTTGTTAATACTTCTGTCTGACTTTTCCCAACAACAAGAAGTGTAGCCTGAGCTAAATACAAAGAAAATAACTCTGAACATCTCAAGTAGCCCTTAAAACTGCTTTTTTAGTTTGACCTATGGGTAAGACTGATTGTTTCCTTTATGAATACTTTTATCTTTACAATTTATATAGAAAATGTATTCTAAATCAAATCCGGGTTGAGGATGAATAACATAATTTGCAGCACTTTTGTTCTCGCTTGATTAACTAACTAACTCATTGATGTTCAGCAGAGTAAATGCTCTGATTACCTGGGATGACCATGGACGCCTCTGCCTCCACATTCTCCTGTTTCCAGGGGCCCTTGTTGAACTCCTTCTCCCTCAGAGAAACCTCGTAGGTCTTCACATGGCGCCCCTGGGGGTCCTACGATACACAAAAAGGTCTTGACATCATGTTTGAAGTATAGATCAAATGTAAGTTTCCCTGTAGAGATTTAGACTTCTAATAGAGCAGTGTTTCTCAAACTTTTTCATACCAAGGACCACTTAACCAATAAAAAAAACACTCGCGGACCACCCAACTCCACAAATATCCCAAAACACATCGTTTTTCTAGAACAGATTACAAATCGCCTGAAACTGTCACAAAGAAGTGGCAACATGTGTGATCAAGGTGTTGCGCTGGGCTATATGATGCAATCGAAAGTGAAACTTAAGCTCGCTCCATTGCGGAGATATTCGCGCGAGAGTGCGGAAAACTTAAATGTATTTATTTATTTCAAATGTGAAATTGTACCAATATACTCACGGACCACTAGGGGGTGCTCACGGACCACCAGTGGTCCGCGGAGCACACTTTGAGAAGCACTGTAATAGAGCTATGGAGCTGTTTTTCTAAGGGTGGTGCTGTGTGTACGGTGTCTGCAAGTGCACTATACACAAACCTAAAAATGGCATCACACTGTTTCACTGATCAACAGGTAGCAATTACACAATAGTAAAAACAGGGGATGGAAAATACTGCAAGCTAGTTATCACAGATTTAAAACAGAGTTGGATTTGAAATACCCTTTTAAAGAAATGGCTTGCACAGATTGTTAACACAACAGCAACATTCCGCAGAGGCACCTCTACACTTCACCATCAAACAGGTGAGTTTGATCAGATGTTGCTGTATTGTTTCATGTATTTTTGATTGCTGAAGGGTGATCTGACAGATGTTTTTATGCCGTTTTTATGTTTCTTTATTTTAGTTTGAGGCAGGTAATGCAAGACAAATGTTCACGTGAACAGTCAATAACGTTTTATTTTTTATGTTAAACTGCTTCTTAACTGCTGCAACAATAATACAATAACATTTAGTTTCAATCACGTTAGGCTTCAGAGAATACTTTACATAATAAAAGCAAATGTCCCACCAATATGAATTTACCAACAAACTGATCTGTATTCCAGAGGCCTGTATGACGAAGCCGGTTCAACATAACCTGGATATGTTTGAGTTACCCGGTTTACCTAATCCAAAACATACGCGCTCTGGCTAAGCTGTCCTACGACGCAGGTTATCAACTCCTTAACTCAAGCCAGCCGTGTCCTATCTAGTTAGGTGCGCATTCACATGAAAGGGGTGGTATTTGGAGCATTCGACCAATCACAGACATGGACAAGCGTACTGACAGCGCAGCGTCATACTTCCTGAATGAAAAGTCAACTATAATATTCGATATATGAAGAAGTTAAACTTTGAACATCCATGACTTAAACACTTGATCCAGGATCAAAGCCACATAGCTGCACCTGCAAGGTGAATACAGCTGGTAAAAGAAAAAGTGTTTGAATGCGTACATTAACAGGTTTATGATATCACTGCCCCATCTAAAACACGATCTGACTTTCATTACATTTGACTCGAGTGTTTCATCAACTTAATGTGTTGCTTAAAATAATACTTCTGCATTCAGTATGTGACACTGTGAGTGTTGCACGGCCAGATACGGCTCAGCTGACTCAGATAAGGAGATATACGATACATTATGATGTGATATGAATCATGATAATTACATTCCATTACATGTTACTTGCTAGACACTTTTATCCAAAGCGACTTACATACTCAATACTGTGGGCAATCCCCACAGGAGCAATTTGGGGTGAAGTGTCTCAGGGACACAACGACATGCTGACTGCAGTGGGGTTTGAACCTGTGCTCCCTTGATCCGAACACCAACGCTCTATCCACTGCGCCACACGCCGGGACACATCGACGTCTGCACTCACAGTGCCGGACTGTACCTAATGTAACTTTGATCCGGTTACTTATGTTGTGGCAGATATTTAAGTAAGCTTTCTTAACGCGAATGTTATATTAGTCAGATTGCTTTGAAGATGGGAGGTGATATTCTATTAATGTTCACACAGTCAGTTGATATTTCCTTTCTCCTGTAATATGACTTGATAGCTTTAAACTCCGCACACTGAGCTCTGATTGGTCAGCAGGTGGTGCTTTCACTGAGTTGATCTCTTAGCCTGCAACCTAACATGCTCCGGACCAGGTTAGCCGCTCAGCATAAGTTACCATGGAGATCTAGCCTGCTAAAAAGTGAACCAGCGTCGTAGGACCGGAAATCCAGAGTTTTCCCTGGAGTTTGCTCGCTAGGCGAAAATCCGGCTTCGTCGTACAGGCCTCACAAACAATTTTTAAGGTAAATAAACCAAATGTTTCCAAAATCTCAAAGCCTCTATAATACAGTATATGGTTAAAATATATACATTAAAACACAGCAGTCAATGTTAATTGTCACTTTTTAATTCTTTTATATATTAACTTTGATTGTATGTTTTGATCATGATTATTTAACATTTAGCTGACCCTACTGTGTACCGTTTCTGGATATAACAACCAAATATGACAAATGTTGGTTTATTAAAAACAAATGGTTTACATGAGTAATTGGGTAGATGAAACACCATGAATCAAGCTTTGTTCAATGACTGTTTCAAAACACATGCCTAACCTTGAAAGCATAAAGGTTAAAATTAAGAATTTTTCAAGAACCCTTGTTATTCTGTCTCACACACACTCCAACTTTCACTCCTTTCCCAGTACCTGGTAGATGAAGCAGACGGTGGGGGCCTGGCAGCCGTACAGGAAGTGAACATCGATGACCTGCAGCTCCTCCAGTCTGATGTTGAAGGCCTTGAGCTCACGGTTGTCCCGGTCCAATGGGATCACCTTGAACAACCCGTCATACAGCCGCAGGCCAATCATACGGCACTCTGGGTCTACAATTCCAATAATACCGGTTTCTGACGGACGACCGATACGATCCTGAAACGGAGCATTTGGTTTGAAAAGGTTTAAGACTAGACTTCTGACAAAAACAAATACAAATCAGATTTTGTGTGTTCCCAAGCAGCTGTTTGAAAAGCACATACACCATTATCAGCTTTTATATTTAAAATGAGACCTAATAATTCAAAGACTTTATACATTTTATAAATGTATAACTTTATAAAAACTCTATAAGGCAATAATAACATGCCAATTTATATTACATGATTTTCTATTAACATGTGGCTGAATTCAGAGATTCTAACTGAAGTTTGATTTATGACGGTCTACTGTAGATAGTATCAATGATGAACTCTGGTGCATTGAATCAAGGTTAATAGGAGAATGTTCAAACCCATACAGTTATTCATATCAACAAAGCTAATGAAATGAATTAATCTCCTGAAAGTCAAGTTTATTGAGGAGACTTTACAATACTGTGAATTTCAAGAACAATGTTTGTGTTTCTGTCTCACCTGGACATTTCCATGGGCGCGAGTGATGATGTCAATGCTCTCCCCGTTCTGTTTGTATTCCAGGATGCAGGCGTTGTACTTGGATGTGAGAATGAACAGCAGGTCTTTGCTCTCACCCTGAACAAATGGGAAAAAATATCCAAGTCATCAAAAAAACACGAGAGGCCTGCTTCCAATTTAATTCCACCAGCCAAATTACTTTGGACAGACTTGACCAGACTGTGAATCCACTCTTCAGTCCATAGCAACTGTCCAACTCGGATAATCAGAGAGTACTTGTCCATGGACAAGTGAGTTTGGCAATTTACTTGTCCGAATACATTTGTCACTTGTCCAGAATGGACAAAAATGGGGGCCACTGGAATCTTCTTCTTCGTCATCGTATTTTACATTTTCCCACGGTTTTTACGACACCGCTAACGTAAGTGAGCGGTAAGATTTGCTGCATCACACATAGGGTTGGGTATCATTTGGATTTTAACGATTCCGGTTCTGCTTTTCGATTCCGGTTATTTTCGGTTCTCGATTCCGGTTCTTTGAGAGGGTAAAAATAAGACAAACTGGGAGAAAAATATATTTATGAAAACATTAAGTCAAATCTGTAGTTCTATTTACAAATCACTTCATACTGTTTAATTTCTTACGGTTATTGAATACAATTATATAAAAATAATCTCTGCATTGTTTAGTTAGTTCTAAGTGGTGCAGTTTGAGAATGTACAATTGGCCCAGTCTCCTCTGATGTTACACTGCAACCTGCCTGTGAGACAGAGTCCAACCACACATGTCCAACACATAGGACATAACCTAATAATAATAATACATTATATTTATAGCCTACAGTATAGGCCTAGCGCTTTTCTACAACTCAAAGACGCTTGCACGCTTACACATGTCCTGCAATACACATGCTGCAGGCGCCCAGCTGCTCACTGTTTGTAAAAGTAAATAAATAGTATTTTCATTTCAATAATGTACTTTCTATACCCTGCTTCATAAACAATACTGACATCCCTGTGCTCCTCCGAGTCTGGGGGTCCGGGGATGTGAGGACAGCGCGAGGACACAGACAGGGAGGCTGCTTCACTTCATAAAGGAAATGGTGGTCAATATTAACAACACAGGAGCTAAAATGCTTAATAACCTTCATTATGTGTTAGAGAAAGAACATAAGAAAGTTTGACAAAGATGAGGCTGTTAAACGGGCAGCGGATCCGCTGTGTGTAGAAAGAGAGAGAGAGAGAGACGCTGAGCTGCACCGTGCAGCGATCAGCTGATACGGAGCATAGAGAGAGCTGCAGTCCGCGGGGCTCGGCCTCGCCTCCTGTCCTCACAACTCTTATTAATCCCGGTACCGGACAATTGTTATTTGTTCCTACTCGGAACCGAGTTTTGCTTCCCAACCCTGCCACTGCGCTACACTTCCCACCCCGCTCCGCTCCGCCCCCGTCTAACAGTACAGAAAGCGGCGAGATGCATTTCCTTAGGAATCGACAAGCAGAACCGAAACTAACATTTCTAAACGAACAATGGCGGACACGTACAATTTTCGAATGAGTTCTGCCTTTTGTAAACTGAATGTATCAATAATTTGTCAATAAACGTCACTTGTCCGCCGGACAAGTCAATTGAGAGATCTACTTGTCCGATATTGTAAATAACACGTCCCGGACGGTGGGACGTGCACTTTTTCGCACACTGATAATGGTATTAAAAGTCAACATTTATAATAACATTAATATTTGGGATGTCTGTTTTTGTTTTTCAAACGTGTTTAATTAAAGGTCCCATGTCATGGCCATTTCTACTAATCATAATTCCATTGTTGAGGTCTACTAGAATAGATTTATATTGTGCAATTTTCCAAAATCACATTGGTTTCTCAAACAGCATCTCTGTATAGTATGTGTATTCACTCTCTGTCCTAAATGGCTTGTTTGAGCTCCTGCCCCCCCCTCCCTATGAGCCCAGTGGCCGTCTGCGAGACAGCGAGACACAGCCTGAAACCAGCCCGAACACACACACCCGCAGCCTGGCTGGGAGTTTGTGTGTGTGCTCACACACTGACTCACAGCCTCGCCGAGCTGCAGCGGGGGAAAAGATTGAGTGTGTGTGTGTGTGAGGAAGTCCGCGGACTGGTCCATTTTGACCAATCCACAGACTTAACGTAACGGCTCCGCGGATTGGTCCATTTGGGTATGGGCACGTCACTGTACCCAGGAAGAAAACAATGGAAAAAGAGAAATCTCCAACGAGGCGTTCTGGGGCAGCATCGACAGGTATTTTCTGTGTTAGAGTTTTACTCGCTACAGGGTGTACTTTGAGGGTTTGTGACTCTGCAGACCGTTTACATGCATACAAAGCTACATAACACACAAGGGGACAGGTAATAACCGGAAAAGCATAACATGGGACCTTTAAGGTTTCCACATAACAGACATCTTTGAGGTACAACATAACTATATATTTGATAGGAAATTCCCTGCAATAAATAAAAGCGTTTGATTTCATAACATGTTAAAGGTAAACCAGAGATACATTTAAGACTTTTTCCTTTGTTTAACGGGAAGAATATATGCATTCCTTCTCAAATAACAAGGTTTGTTAAATAATTAGCCAAGAAACTCGTCCATGGTGAAACAAAACAAATACATGTAGTTCTTGAGTTATTCCAAGAGCCCACCACCTATTTACTTTTCATAAACGTGTACACATTACTACAAACCACACAACACTCACCTTTGGCCGGAAGAGCTCCATGACAGCAATCTTCCCATACATGCCCACCTCCTTGACGGGCCGCAGCCCCTCTGCTGTGACCACATAGATCTCCAACCGTGTGTTTTTAGCTATGAGCAGATTGAGGTCATCCGCAGAGGTGAAGTGACCTATAGGCAAAACAATATTTAATTATAATAAGTGAATTACACGGTTGTCTTGGTAGGAGTCATAGAGGAAAAGGTCAGCACTTACTATGGATTTACCTGATGTTTAACATAATGTTTTTGGTTACAAAAACAAAAAGGTATTGCATACTATATCATTCTATAATACTATAATATTGTTAAGCAGACAAAAGCAAAGAATGTTCAAAACTGAGAAACTAAAACCAGGCTCATTTCACTCAGCAACAACAATCAGATAAGAATAAAACACTTAAACCACAGTTATTACTAAAACAACTTGTACATTGATAAATAACGTGGTCAATTGTAGTGATTTATTAAATGTATAGTAATTTGTCAAAACCCAAACATTTGTTTAAATATTTTAACTGACATGTATTTACCCCTTGAGATGAAATATCTCGTTTTCAAGGGGGTACTAACAAAGTACAAACAGCAAGACAGTAACAAAATCTAACAAAACAAACTAAATCAAGTCACAACTAACAGCAAAGACTACTACAATAACAACACAAAACATAGAGATTACAAAGTTGAACAAAACCACTATGTGGTCACAGAGAGAGAGGCCATGAACTAAAACATTTGCCCACCAATAAAATAAAATAAGTACGGACATAGTGTTTTAAACGAGTGCAATGATCGACAGAATGTGCAATTTACCTCAAAATAAGATTTAAGACATCCGGCTTAGATGATTGACAGGCATATATTATTTCCTCAAGATCTTTTGACTGTGCAGTTAATAACTAAAATAAAGGATTTATTTCAACATTGAATAAAGTAAAAGTTGCAGATAGTATCTGTCCATCTCTGAAGATTTTAGATGTAGATCAACATCATTACAGTATGATGCAGGCTTGCAGAGATGCATTTGTATACAGAGATATGGGAATAAATTGAGAATGCACCTCGTAAGAAGCCCATTACATTATAATTAGAGAAAATCTTGTTAAAAGAAAAAAAGAAAGAAAAAGTTCACGTTAGACACTGGAGTTTAGAGAGGCATGCCATGTGTACATGTCCAAATCTAAAATGTATGCCACAACAAGCTCACATTTGTTAACGTAAATGGGACAAGGATTGCTTTAGCATGATATAATTCATAGGATACATGTGAGGTGATTCAATTAATACTACAACCTCAAATGTCATGTTCAGCATCAGTATCTTATCGTATATGTAATGGCCCATGTACGTTAGATCTAACGACGACGCCAGCTTTCTAATAACAGGAGAAACTATTTGTCAGACGAGCAGGCAGCTAAACACCTTCTGCCTGCATGTTTCTCGCACAGATCAATAACTGTGCTTATGTATGATAATGTGGGTCAGCAGAGGAAGACGCATTATGATCTGGGGAAACCAAACGCGACACAACAACAGCTAACGTCGGATCCAAACCAAGAACCAACGACATGTTGAACCGGGCCATGTGTGCGCTAGAACATAGGTTATATAAACACATAAAGCAGTATGTGTCATGACTTGCATGCATAAAAGTATGCCTAGACAAGCAAGTAAACATTTGACTTAGCAAAACACCAGCTATCTGCTGCTACAGGCCCGTCTGGATCGCTGTATTTGCAGCGCGGGAGCTCAGCTAGCACGCAGGTGGCGAATGTTCATGCAGCCCTGAGAAAAACAACAACCCGCGGAGACTTACCTGTGACGCAGGCGTTCACCGCCGTAGGTTTCTGGGCTGTTACCACGTAGTTGTACGACATTTTTGACAACAACAAAAGACAAACACAAGAGAAGTGTTTTAATCTCAGACAAGTGGCAAAATCATTGATAATACACTTCCGGAAGTAGTTAGCTGTGCCTACAAATGTAACGGCGGATAAGGAGCGCTCACTCTGAGCTGCAGTGCCCCCTCTGTGTCGGAGGCCTGCTGGGGACAACGGTTAAAACAAATCAGTTATTTAGATTAATACGTATGTTTATTGCTCCAAAATAGTTAGAATTAGGTTATCAGGCATTACATATGAGTACAACAAATACACTGTGCATATATAGGATACATATCTACACTACAAAAATAAATATCTGAAGAATACATTTGGTTTTATTGTTTTGTTTTGACAAAAGTGTTCCAAAAGAGTCCGTGTACCTACTGCGGTCAAGCCAGCCTCCACTTGGGAAAACACAGTCAAGCCAGCCAGCCCCCAAGCCAGCGCTTACTCGGTCAATAACAAAAGCACCTATAAAAACAAACCAAACATATTAAATTAAGAAATATGTACTATATAATGTGATCAATAATTATTTAAAACAAACTACGTATAACTACCACGAGTAAATGTAAAATGTAAGGAGTTTCAAAATAAAAGTCCTTTGAAATAGGCTTAGTTTGTCGGGGGACATCTTACTTCTTCCTTCTCTCTGTCTATACCCGTGTACACTCATGTTCCGATTAACCCAGCTTCCCCAAATGTCTTTCTTTTTGGTGTCTATATACGCTGGGATCCGGAGTCATGGATGATCCTGCGGTCCTGTGTCCTGGATCGCGAGCGCTGGATCTTGAGTCGTGGCTGTGGTCCTGGATCATAGGTTCTGGATGGATATCCTCGTGGATTCATCTTCCTATTATATACACACATGCATTTCCAAACATTTGGACTACCTATGTTGCAAATGTATTATCTTTTCAATTTACACACGGCATCTATTGCACGTCTGTCCGTCCTGGGAGAGGGATCCCTCCTCTGTTGCTCTCCCTGAGGTTTCTCTCATTTTTCCCTTTAAACTGGGTTTTCTTTGGAAGTTTTTCCTTGTACGATGTGAGGGTCTAAGGACAGAGGGTGTCGTATTGTCATACTGATATTCTGTACACACTGTGAAGACCACTGAGACAAATGTAACATTTGTGATATTGGGCTATATAAATAAACATTGATTGATTGATTGATTGAAATCTCATATTGAAATCTCATATATGAGCTATCAGCCCTGTGTTTAGATAAGAATACAACGAAATCTCTCCCTGATCCAAGACTCATCTCACTGCAGGGTGATAGAAGGACACCCCATCTACTCACCCAGAAAAAATCAGGACATTCTGATGTGGAGTTTCAAAATAAAAGACCTTTGAAATCCCATATATGAGCTATCAGCCCTGTGTTTAGATAAGAATAAAACGAATTCTCTCCCTGATGCAAGACTCATCTCACTGCAGGGTGATAGAAGGACACCCCATCTACTCACCCAGAAAAGATCAGGACATTCTGATGTGGAGTGAGATGAGTCTTGCACCAGGGAGAGATTTCGTTTTAGTCTTATCTAAACACAGGGCTGATAGCTCATATATGGGATTTCAAAGGTCTTTTATTTTGAAACTCCACATCAGAATGTCCTGATTTTTTCTGGGTGAGTAGATGGGATGTCCTTCTATAACCCTGCAGTGAGATGAGTCTTGCATCAGGGAGAGAATTCGTTTTATTCTTATCTAAACACAGGGCTGATAGCTCATATATGGGATTTCAAAGGTCTTTTATTTTGAAACTCCACATCAGAATGTCCTGATTTCTTCTGGGTGAGTAGATGGGCTGTCCTTCTATCACCCTGCAGTGAGATGAGTCTTGCATCAGGGAGAGATCTTGTTTTATTCTTATCTAAACACAGGGCTGATAGCTCATATATGGGATTTCAAAGGTCTTTTATTTTGAAACTCCACATCAGAATGTCCTGATTTTTTCTGGGTGAGTAGATGGGGGTGTCCTTCTATCACCCTGCAGTGAGATGAGTCTTGCATCAGGGAGAGATTTCGTTTTATTCTTATCTAAACACAGGGCTGATAGCTCATATATGGGATTTCAAAGGTCTTTTATTTTGAAACTCCACATCAGAATGTCCTGATTTTTTCTGGGTGAGTAGATGGGGTGTCCTTCTATCACCCTGCAGTGAGATGAGTCTTGGATCAGGGAGAGATTTTGTTTTATTCTTATCTAAACACAAGGCTGATAGCTCATATATGAGATTTCAATATGAGATTTCAAAGGACTTTTATTTTGAAACTCCTTACATTTTACATTTACTCGTGGTAGTTATACGTAGTTTGTTTTAAATAATTATTGATCACATTATATAGTACATATTTCTTAATTTAATATGTTTGGTTTGTTTTATAGGTGCTTTTGTTATTGACCGAGTAAGCGCTGGGATTTTACCGTAATGCTTCTAATATTCGCGCACCCCAATATCACGTGCGGGCTGGCTTGACTGTGTTTTCCCAAGTGGAGGCTGGCTTGACCGCAGTGTGTACCTAACGGAAATAAATGTATTGTAGGCCAAGTTGAAACGCACTGCAATATGTACAAATATTATACACATTCACCACTGTAAGTGAAACAGCGTGCTTGAGATTTGTCACCTTTATTTAAGAAGTGTTTTCCGACGTCCGATATTTCAATGCTCCACCTTAATGCACCACCATGTGTAGCGCAGTTGCCAGGAAACGGAATTCTGTGTATCCAAGGAAAAGATCAACCAAGGATCAGAACAGGAGCTAAAGTATCTATCATTAGTCTACACAATGGAGACGACAGGAGATACTGCAGAAACGGGCTGTACAAATATAAAAATAACTGTCATCCGTGGAAATAACCTGGTAAGCTCTTTCCAATTAACTAAACATATAAAAAAGTAAAGCACCTCACACATGTTTGTTAACGTAAACTTACTCACGTCACGTTAGCTAACTTACAAACGGCTACAACGACAGAAATGTGCTTAGCCAACTGAGTTTATAAATGTGCATTTAACCTTTTATTTCAGCTATGGTTTACTAAACCCAAAAACTGAAAGTTAACCCCGTCTTACTGATTGTTATCACCTTAGTTTGGAAGCAAGGCGTGTAATGTTATATTGCTCAAATATTGAACAAGAGTTACCTTTATCTCTTGGTTCAGTTTGTATAATACATATTGCATTACATTCACTAATGGAGGAATTTACTCACAAAATTCACTTGGTAAACATGGCAAATGCCACATTTTAGAAACACTTAATTTTGACGTTAGACTCTGTTTCAAGTTATGAGAAGCAACATTTATCCATTGCATAGCATTTTTTTTTAAACAATCTGTATATAATCTTAAATTAAGTTCAAAACATTTAGTATTTTACTGACACCTGTTCTGGAAGATGTTACTCAATTATTTTACAGACTTTCCCCTTCCTTTAGAAGGCTGACATGAGCCATATCATCAGCGTATTTACAGTTATAAGTGTGACTTATCCTGTCTTCTCTTTTCAGCAAGGAAAAAAGACAGACGGCTTCCAGAGTTTTCTGCAGGTTCAGGTGGATGGAAATGTGCTGGGAGAGTCAGACAGGAAGCAGGTCGACCCGGTGGAGCAGCGTGTTGATTATGACTTTACCTGCAGCTTTACCTGCAGCAATAACACTCAGGCTCTCAGTGACCTCGCCCATAAACCCATCATATGTAAGTTGAGTTTAAAAGTGTTGTTCTGTCTCTTGATATCTGATACACTGAAATATCTAAACATCTGGTCGCACACCTTCGCTTCTTTCAACTTTTGTTAACTCTTGTTGTTTTAATCTCCAGCGTCTTCTTAAAAGCCAAAGTTAGCTTAGCTGATAATGTCAGATTTAGGCTGCTTTTACAAAGGTGATGAATTATTATTTTACCACAGAAAAGGTCTCACATTTCTGTCCTTAAACATGTGCAGCTGACATTTTGTAAAATAAAATGTTGATTATTTGTAATATATTTACAAAACTGAGGATTGTGACCTAGATTCAAATACATTTTACTGCACAAACTGGTGATTTAATGCAGTTTAGTTTGTTAATATTTGTACCAACACTAAAGATGAAACTTACATAGCTCCCTTATGACCAACATGCAAAATAAACCAACTTCAAGTTAATCTTCTTGGGCTAATGTTTAACTTACTGGCTAAACTGTTAAAGTTCATGTTCGACATCTGAAATCACCAGATTTGAGTTCTTCTGCATTTTTGGTGTCAGTTGATGGTGATATTCATGACAGCATTATTGGTCGTTTTGTCAACCATCCATGAATTATTCTGTGCAGATATCCTGCCTTGACATAGCATGCTCATTCCCAATGAATCCCTGCCAAAAAATGGAGTAAAGACTGACAAGCTGCTTAACTGAAAGATTAAACTGTCATTGCCATAACACTGGTGGTAGTGTGCTTACTGTTGAAGTAGCACAGAGATATTCCTGAAGTTTCCACACCTGTATCAGTTCTCACAGCTCTGTTTAATGGTGTTGTTGTGGTCAGTGACAGTGAGAGAGGTCCTGCCCGAGGAGAAGAAAGCTGATGCGAAAACAGCCGTGCTGGGCCAAGCTGTGGTGGACCTGCTGCCGCTGCTACACGGTACACAAAAAAGGAAACAGCAACTTACTTCATAGGGCATTCTGTACAGGGCAACACTCACTGCTGGATCATGGTGTTCTCTTCTGTCTTCAGGTCAGTGCAGCTTTTCGTCCACAGTTCCACTGAATCCAGTGTACAGCCCCTCAGCCAAAGCTTCTTCCCAGGACATTGGCTCAAAGGTCCATTGGTTAATCACTTTTTAATGATATCATTCATCTATTGTCAGACAGGGTCATTGCTTCTTTAAATATCAGAGATGTGACATTCTCTTATGCACTTCATATAAGGGCACATTTCTTTTTTTTCTAGGTTCTGTCTTTAATTTTGTCGAACTTAATATGAGTTAAGTATTTTAGCTAAAATAAATGTTGACTATATATGTATTCAAGGCTATATTTGCAACCAGACTAAATGAAAACTGCACAGGGGCCTCAGTTAGAGACTCAAACTTACAATGCGTACATTTTTTGGGGGGGTATTAATTGATTGCACATTTGTTTTGGAAAATGTTACCACTAAGTACAATGGAAGTAAAATATTAACCTTGCAGTATTACATCAATTGGGGCCTGTCATGGTCCATATTAATTATCAATCCTAAATGCAATGATTCTTTAATAAAGTTACCAAAATAGGGTACCAATGGCAAAAATGCATGTTGGCGACTACACATCAGCCATTATGTTGTCATTCGTGCAATAAACTGACTATTCTAATTGCCAGACATTTCCACAAATGAAAGAATATTGCTCTTAATTGTCCTGCCATCTGAGGGGTTACAAGTATCATTTCTGGTTTGACTAAGAGACAATAGAGATCAATCTGTAGACTTATTGTTATACCTACTGAGTTTCTGTAGCCATTCCTCTAATACTGCTGATATTTAGATGAGTGTATTAGCCATAAACAGACGATAACATTTAGTTATCTTTCCTATCATTACTTTCTCTTTTAAGTTTCCAGGAAAGTGTTGGGATCAGACATGCTGCCCTTTTTCTGCTTGTTCTCTGCCTTGTTGTCAATCTCTAGGTGTACTAATAAAAGCAAAAGCCACAACAATTATAATTGTATGCATTTTTGTATTACGGTAAATGTTAATATATGGTGATAAACGATTTTACATTATCACCAAACTTTTGTTGAGTTAGTCTGGAGAATGAATGGATGAGACGTTAAATAGACGGTAGTTGTTTCTTCCAGATGTGTTAATCAGTGAATGTTCTACGATCACAGAGCAGCCTGAATGTGGAGGCAGCATGTAGGGCCAGACACAAGCAGTTGGCCAACCAAGTCATCCCAAAGTGGAGGAGTCAGGTAATCCCATCAACTCACTAGAGCTAGGACAGCTACAGGGTGAATATCTAATCAAGGGACATTTTTGATCTGTCATATTGAATAGCTCTCATAACATTCCCATGCCACAGTCTCTGATCACACTTGGTTTTAGTGGGCTGCAGTGCAGGTACCTCCACCATGTGGACATTTGGCCTATAAGGATGCACTTTATAAACATAATAACAAGTACCAATAGTTATACCTAAAAGAAAGCCTGCACACGATGAAAACCACATTGATTCAAGATGAAATGGTAATTAGACCACTTACTGTACTTACGCAACAGAATGGCTGGGAATTCGATTTGCATGAAGTCTTCTGGGTATCAATGATGAACAGAAAAGTTGCCCTGCCAAAGCCCTAATCTTAGTCCACAGTATGTCAGATCTTTAATTCGAAAAATGCTATTTTCAGACAATGTGATGAAACAATATATTAAAAAAATGTGCCTCATAATTTCACCTTTTTTAGCAACCGACCTTGGATGTGTGTGTCAGTGTGACGGATCCATTGCTGTCTGAGACTGAACTCTCAGGCTCCAACCTGCTGAGGGTAATCATGGAGACAGCCTTCTCCATCCCTGAGCCGTGGACGTTGCAGTCTGGCCCCAACCCCCCTCCCTGCACATACACTGCTGCCATGGAGGTCCCGCTGACTGCACAGGTGTTACTCTTTGATCCTCATGTAACTCCTTTAAGCTATTTTAATGACCAGAACCAATTACCTTTGTATAATATTCAGTCTGTAACTTTTAAGTGTAGCTGTCCTAGAAAAAAAAAGGTAGGAATATCTTATCTATGAGAGTGTCATGGTGCACAATGGTACTAGCAGTGTTCGACCAAAATGAAACCCATGCTGCCCAGTTCAGACCAAGATCAAATCTGAACTATTCAAGGGGGGCGACACATTTTAATATAACGACTCTATGGTTTCTCTGACTGCCAGAAAGATCAGGTGCTGGTGTTCTGTGAGGGGCAGCTGAAGGCAGGGGGACAGAGGGAGGAAACGGGCCGACAGAAGAAAAGGCCCCATCTAGCGCTGCTGGTCCCGGGGAATCACTTCCTGCCTGCTGTCTTTTCCAAGGAAGAGCACTTCGAACAGGAGGACGGCCAGCTGACTGGCGTAGAGGTAACCACAAAGTTAGTTGTGTTGCCGATTGTGTTAGCTGCAATGCACATTGATTTAGCAGAATGGCACATTAATGTAACTTTCAAAACATGGAAATGCATGAAAGTGAGGGATTTCATATTATTCATTTTTTAGATACAACCAGACTTTGAAGTAAAAGAGAATAATAAGGCACACAGGCTTGGCTAGTGACTACTGATATTAGAAGTGTATTAAGAATACTAAAATATAAAAAGTAAATTAGACATAGGGTAGCGTTTGTATTACTATAGATTGAAACATCTCAAACTAGATAATTGAGCATGGAAGCAGGCTCAGTTACAGGGTCAGTCACACTTCTGTTCTGAATGTTCCTACAGGACCGGGAGTTTCGTGATGAGTCCGAGTCCACTAAGAGCAGGGTGAGCTGGGACACTGAGATGTGCTGCTTCCTGGATGCAGGAGGAACTACCAGGTCAGCCAAACACACAACTCACTGCTCCATTCTGATCATAATGCTACCTGTTGGCAATAACCATAAAGAGATTATACTGGAGAAGAAAAGTTAATTATTAGTTGGACAATCTATGCCAAGGGGAAAGGTATTCTGGAAGTCCTGGAAGTTGTCTGATCTGAAAATGAAAAACCTAAATCTCCAACAAAGCAACATACAATATACTTAACAGTTTAAAAAAAGTGAAATCAAATAGTGTAATAGACATAATGGTGCAAGTAAGTTGCAGATTAAGACACATGTATACATATAAAATAGAATAAGATGAAGCAGAGTTCAAATTAAACACTGTACATTTGAATAAATACTGTGAACTATAATGATATATAAATGTGTTGTAAAAATACAATATGTGAGTAGTTGGACTTCAACAGTCTTATAGCCTTTCAGACAACCTGTCCCTGAAAATACAGAGAAGGATAGAGGTAGAAAAAGATCTGAAAAGTATGTGTATCGATGTTCAGGCTGCGGCAGAAGATCACTGAGAGCAGACTGTGGCCGCTGGAGATTACGAGGTCTTTGGCTCCCATGACAAAGGCAGCAGAGAACAAGACGGTGAGATGGCTGTGATATCAAAGGTTCACTTCAGAAATGTCTCCCCTCTCTGTCTCTACTGTATTGATCATGTGTCAACTGTCCAGCCTGTGTGTGTGTGTGTGTGTGTGTGTGTGTGGTGTGTGTGTGTGTGTGTGTCTGTGTGTGTGTGTGTGTGTGTGTGTGTGTGTGTGTGTGTGTGTCTGTCTGTGTGTGTGTGTGTGTGTGTGTGTGTGTGTGTGTGTGTGTGTGTGTGTGTGTGTGTGTGTGTGTGTGTGTGTGTGTGTGTGTGTGTGTGTGTGTTCATTTAGCTAGCAGAGGAGGCCCAAGAGATCCCCTTCCATGGAATTGCGTATGTAGACATGGGACGGCTGCTGTATCCTGGAGTCAGCCGCATCCGGGGAGCATACAGCATACTTCCCTTCTTCGAGGCTGATTTGCTGAAAAAGGTCACTCAAATAGTCACAAAATACTTTAATGTATAAGGTGTAGTAAATAACCTTGGTACCATGGTGGAATGTACTGTTGTTTCTCTATTAAAGTGAGTTTGTCATTGATCTTAAAGGCCAAGCGGAGTGTCAGTGTGTTAAAGGAGCAGGCCAAGGCTGCAGCCAATCAGCGCCAAGCTCGTGCTGCCTCCGCTGCAGGCTCCCACAAGGCCAAAGCAGGCAGGAACTCTGATGGGAGGGGAGCGAAGGATTCCAAGGAGCCGGCCAAAAAGGTCAGCAAGGTTGTGATGGTCAGGAGAGATAACATTTGATATAAAACTTTAATTAAGATAATCATATATAGGACATGTAGAGCAAGAAAAGTCATTTTTTGTAACAGGATTTCAGCATTTAGTTATCACCAAAATGTAACTTTTCAAACTTTACGTCCAGGTGATGTTTGTGAAGGTTGGGCCCTAATGTAGCCTGTTTTTATTATGTCAGCAACCTGGTAATCAGAGCAGGACGTCTGCAGCCGACGGCGTGGCCGACACTTTGGCTGAAACTGAACCCCACGTCAATATGGAGAGAAATGTAAGCTTCAACTAACAGCATCACAACTCTGTACTGTATTATACAGAAAGCACCATTTTTTTCAAACTGCCGTTGTTGTTTTAGATCCAGTTAGAGCAGCAGCAATACAAACTCCTAACATGAATGCTTAATACTGTAATCTCCCGCATCTTTATCCAGTTGAATTGTTTGTGACAGATGTATTTGGAGGCCAGAACCTATATTATCATTGATATAGCCTTGGAGAAACCGCTGGTACCCAAAACATCTTCGGAGGAGCTCTCTAGAAGGTAAGGTCTTAAATAATAGGGAGAGTGTGGCTTGGTGGGTAAGTGCGCTCATCTTCAGATCAGAGAAGCACCGGTTCAATTTCACCTTGATACCCACTGTATCCCAGCATCTGGGCGTGTCCTTGGGCAAGACACTTCACCACCAAAATTGCTCCTGAGGGGATTGCCCACAGTATTGAGTCAGTCGCTTTGAGTAAAAGTGTCGAACAAGTAACATGTAATGTAAGAATAAGGGTCCCCTGGTTACTGAGACATTTATTTGACATGTAAACGTGTCTTCTACTCGTTTAAAGGCAACATTTCTAATATGACAGAATTCCATCCGATGGCGCTCTATGGTCTATTTATTACATTTGGCTGTTGCCCCTTGGGACAATCTTGCACTAATGTACATTCTCATAATATTGAAGTCACTGTTATTTACATATTGATTGTTGTGTTTTTATTTAGGTCTTAATGTGTCCACATGTAAGAATTGTGTCTTTGACTGTGTATATATATATATATATATATACATATTTGCACACATATTTTTTAAATTTTTATACACATTTGTTTTTATATTCGTGATTGTGGGAAGCGGTATTTCAATCTCTCTGTCTGTACACACAAACTGGAAGATTGTCAATAAAGTTGACTTTGACTTTATGTTGAACACGAATTCTGAGATGTGTCTCTATTTCCTGCAGGGTGAAAGCGTTGATTCCACCCAGATCTCCACTTCCACCGGGTCATAGCAGAGCAGAGAGAGTAAAGCATTTATTGGGTTTACAGCTTGTATACATGCACACACAGACACAAGTAAAAACACACAGAAGTGGAGATCAGTTTACTTGCTGAACTCTCTTCATGATTCTGTGCTCTTTCAGGCAGTGCTGGACTTTCACAGGCAGGTAGGCAGCGTGGTGACCCATGTTTCTGATCAACATGAGGAATTGTTCGGATCGAGATGCAAGGCGCCTGAAGGCAGCAGCCGGGAGCAGATGATGGTTCAGCTGATGGGGTCGCTCAATGTCTCTGGGAGATACTTCGCTTTGAAGGAACAGTTGAAGGTCAGAACAACTGCACACATCCCTGGTGGAGGAAAATTGTTTTCTGGATCCGTAGCCCCTTAGGTTTTGACACTTGTGGTGTGTGTGTGTGTGTGTGTGTGTGTGTGTGTGTGTGTGTGTGTGTGCGTGCGTGCGTGCGTGCGTGCGTGTGTGTGTGTGTAGCATGCAGTGGTGAGGATTGTACGAGACAAAATGCAGAGGACAGAACCATTCACTGACCCTCAGGAGCTGAAGGCTTTTGTCAGCAAGCTCTACGTGTACCTGGTGGACGAGATGCACACAGCTATCAACAAGGTAACACACACACACACACACACACACACACACACACACACACACACACACACACACACACACACACACACACACACACACACACACACACACACACACACACACACACACACACATATAGTATATAAATACTATAGTATATGTGTTTATGAACTCTACATTATATATTTATTTTCTCTTCTCCTTCTCTCCAGATTTATTCCGATGACATCAATGATGACTCCCCGGATGAGATGCAGTTGAGTTCTTCTCAGCTCAGACATTTTTCCAGAGAGGCTCAGCTAATTGGGGATTATCAGCATGCTGTTCAGTACTACCAAGAGGTACCAGAGCATACTCATGATACTTAAGCACTTAATTTACAGTAAATTAGGAAAAGAACTTCCTTAAAACTTTTTTTTTTACAACTGTATACTATACTATACTCATGACAAGATGTATAAAAACGAAACAGAGCAGGGTGTTCAGCATAGACTGTATATATAAAGGCATAAAGGTATAAAATCAAAATGCATGTATTCACTCTTATTTTCCTCTAGCTGGTGGTGAGGCATCCCGGTGAGCCATCCCACACATTTGAGTGGGGAAGCCTCTACATGAGGACTGGAGACTACATGAAGGCTAGAGAGTGTTACCATGACGCTGTTGCCATCCAGCAGGCGCACCAACCAAGGTGAGAAACCCTCAACAAAAAATATCTGTAGAAAAAGTGAATTATTATTTACAAGAGAAGGTGAACAAATGATTTCTGCTTTATAAGAATGAACAATTACATATTAAGAGGAGCCATGAGCTCAATACTAAAATCTTAAGTGTATTATTTTTATCATAATTATTTTTCTATTATTGGGAATAAAATCGTCATGTGTCGATTTCAAATCTGTAACCGGACACCACTCCCACTTCACCGTCGTCCTCCACCATGCAGCTACTGTTTATAACTGGATATGTGAAATATTTGCTTACGTCTACTGAAGGTGACTCAATGGTTATGTTTGAACAGTGTGATGTGGATAAAAAAAGGTGTTAACACTGAAAGCCTGTGTGCGTTTCCCCAGCCTGATGATGTGTGGGGTCTTGGCAGCGATGTCTGAGCATCACGAGGAGGCTCAGATCTTCCTGGAGAGAGCTGCCAGCTTAGACCCACACAGTGTGGTGGCATGGACGCTGCTGGGTGAGATTATAGTCTGTTTCTCACTGCTGTTTACCCTAATGTGTTTAATGCTCTTAATGTGTTTAATTTGTGTAAAGACTTTGAATTGCCTTGTGCTGAAAAGTGCTATATAAATAAACTTGCCTTGCCTTACCCTGTGAACACATACCGTACACAATATCACTTCTGACACATTTTATAAAGTCTATACACAAAGTATCTTTGTTATCAGCATGTCAGTTTTGTATATTCCCAGTATGATGGATTCTCTTTAAATGATATTATGTATGAATATTATTACCCCCCCATTCTTAATCTCAAAACAGCAATGAGTACAAACCCTATGGTACAAACGCTGCACTTCCTTGGGAGTTTAAAAACCAATGACAAAAAAATAAATATCTGAGGAAATCGTCTTTTTTCAAATGTATTGGTCTGTTTCAGTGCAGTAGTGTTGGTGAAAATAAAACAGAGTTTCAGAGGCTTTTTGTAAAATAAAAAATAAAAATAATAAGACTCCACAACATATCAAAAATGCCTATGTATGAAATGTAGAGAATTATCAACAATTAATAACTTTGGTTGAAAAACATTCATATCCTCTGACCCTAAATGACCCGGCTGTGAGTGTTTAAGGTCTCTGGGAATTGTACTGCCCCATTTCATGTTTACTGGGAATATTTTCCAGGGTTGATTCATGAGAGCCAGAACGAATCCATCCTGGCAGAGAGGGCTTTTGTGGAGGCCAGAAAGCAGCTGAGGGCAAAAGAAGCAAAGGAGCAAACACAGAGTGAGGAGGAGGAACAAGACAAGGAGGAGAAAAACAAGAAGGAGAATGACCAGCGAGAGGAGGAGGACGTGGCCCCGCCTGCATGTCCGGCTCCTGCTGTTAAGAAAGGTCAGAGGCAACAGAAGAGTGTAATGTCATTTTCTCTCGTCACACGAGTAAATGCTGTTCTTGGAGAGAAAAGCAGAAATGCTATGGGACTCTGGTATTATTTGTGTGCCAGCAGTGACTAAGAAAAGAAAATGTTAACATGATAAGATACACAATATAAGTAAAACACACACTCTGTTGGCCACATTCACTTAGAAATAGGACTTGTCTCATCTTCTGTAACTTTGATATACGCTCATTCAGCCTTAAGATAATGGCAGCTAATGTTACCTGACAATGTTACCCTCATTTCCTTTCAGACCCCGAGGCTGGAGAGCAGGGCCCAGAGGGGCAGGGAGAGCCTGCAGTACAGAGTGTCAGCTCCAGATCAGCTTCAGCTAAACTCTCCTCCTCCATTTACACAGAGACAGTTCAGTTCCTGCTGCAGCACTCTGCCCTGCAGGTACAAACACTGAGCAGCTGGTGGTTTAAACAGCAACAACAACAACAACAACAACAACAACAGTGTGCAGTACTGCTGTAAATAAATTGTGTGTCCCCAAGTTAAGTGTGTTATGCTGCAAAAGGGATTTATGACCACAATTGGTGCTCTAATATCTGGAAAATCAGAGTTACCTGTTGAAAGCTGTTTGAAAGACTTTTGGAAGTCAAAACTAATTATGAGAATAAGACAATATAACAATCATAATCTGCAAGTTTTTTCTTAGACTACACATTCCTGTCGTCTTTCATTGGCTTGCTCAAATGAACAGTTTTAAAGAAAACAAAAAGTTGTAGTTGCTTATAGTTGTCACTGTGTTCCTGCGGTCAGATGGCGGAGCAGGCTCTGTCCCTGCAGCTGCTGTGCTCACATGGGGGTCGCAGCGGCTCCTATCTTCTCCATCTGGCCCGGCTGCAGATGCTCAGAGGAGACTACTGCAGTGCTGCAGCCAGCCTGCAGGAGGTGCTGATCCACAGAGAGCAGGTACTGAACTCTAACTATTTACTGCAACACCACGTGGATAATGTGACATGGACCGGATGGTTTACTGCCTCTGTACTGTTCTGTTAAGTTTGGAATTATACACTTCCTCAACCATGTCCTTTTTGTTTGTAGCCAGAAAAAAATATATTGTAATATGATAAAATGTGTTTACTGCACAGTGGTGGAAAGTAACAGAGAACATCTACTCAACTATTGTACTTAGGTGCTATTTTGACATACTTGCACTTTTTTCCATTTTATGATACATATACATGGTGAACAGGATGTGGATGCGTGGGCGCTGAATGGTCACTGTCTCCATCTGCGGGGAGAGGTCAGTGATGCCCAGGAGAGCTATGAGCGGAGCCTGAACTTCCTGCAGCAGCCTTCAGACCCCCACCTGGTCCTCCTCCAGCTGGGCTCCATCTACCTCCAACAGAGAAAGGTCAGATACTAAATAATAATAATAATAATAATTGTTATAGCGCCTTTACAATGGGAAACAAAACAACAAAAATAATAATAGTCACAAGGATACACAGGTTAGAACAAATAAATGACCGGTTGCTGGGTACTGCATTTTAGCAGAGAGTCGGCATTCCTGATAGCAGAGGGGAGAGCATTCCAGAGGGTGGGAGCTGCGACACTGAAAGCCCTGTTGCCAAAGGTTTTTAGCTTGGAGCGCTGGATGGAGAGCAGCCCGTTGTCGGAGGACCGCAGTTGACGAGAAGGGGGGTGTAGCGTAGGGCTGAAGGAGGTCAGAGATGTAAGCAGGGGCTAGGGAGTGGAGAGATTTGTAAGTTAGCAGGAGGAGTTTGTACTGGATGCGTGACTTGACCGGGAGCCAGTGAAGGTGGATGAGGGTGGGGGTAACGTGTTGCCAGGGCTTAGTGTGGGTGAGGAGCCTGGCTGCAGAGTTCTGGACGTACTGGAGCCTGTCCAGGGCTTTGCTGGTGACCCCGAACAGGACTCCATTGCAGTAGTCCAGGCGTGAGGAGATGAATGTATGAATGAATGTTTCTGCAACGGGGTCGGGGAGAGAGGGCCGGAGTCTGGAGATGTTTCGAAAGTGGAAGAACGCAGTTTTGACAGTAGACCTGATGTGGGAGTTGAAGGTGAGGCTAGAGTCCAGAGTGACGCCCAGGCTGCGAACCTCAGGGGAAGGGTGGATGGAGCAGCCATCGATGGTGAGGAGGAGATCTCCAACCTTCCGGAGCAGTGTTTTTGGGGCCACAACCATGAGCTCTTATGGAAGATTTGTCTATATATATGTGTGTGAACAGATAAATATGCTCTGTGTTAATGTGTACTCTGTTAATGTAAAGAAAATACAAAAACAGATTTATAACATAAAAATGATCTGCAAATAAGGAAACAAACTCCACAAATAAATTCTTTGGATCTGCTCTCTGATCAGTCAGGCAGTTTACTCTGTTTATGAATCAGCCTGGTTTTGAAAGAAAATACCACAAACTTCATCAGGAAAAATTAGGAACTCCGAAATCTGTAATGATCTGCAGTACTACAGGGGTCCCTCAGGGCTCTGTTCTTGGTCCCCTCCTCTTCTCCCTGTACACAAACTCGCTCGGATCAGTCATTGGCCCGCATGGTTTTTCATACCACTGCTACGCTGACGACACCCAATTAATTCTGTCCTTTCCCCGCTCAGAGACCCAGGTCGTCACACGCATCTCTGCTTGTCCAGCTGACATCTCTCAGTGGATGTCTGCTCATCACCTCAAGCTCAACCTTGACAAGACTGAACTGCTTTTCCTTCCGGGAAAATATTGTCCCACTCTTGACCTGACAATCAACATCGGCACCTCTGTTGTTTCCCCGACTCAGACTGCAAGGAATCTGGGTGTGACCCTAGATAACAACCTGTTCTTCACTGCAAACATCGCTGCTACAACCCGTTGCTGCAGATACACGCTTTACAACATCAGGAGGATACGTCCCCAGCTGACCCAGAAAGCCACGCAGGTTCTGGTCCAGGCTCTCGTCACCTCACGCCTAGACTACTGCAACTCCCTCCTGGCTGGTCTACCTGCATGTGCCATCCGACCTCTGCAGCTCATCCAGAATGCAGCGGCTCGTCTGGTCTTCAACCTTCCTACATTTTCCCACACCACTCCGCTCCTCCGCTCCCTTCACTGGCTTCCAGTAACTGCTAGAATCCACTTCAAGACACTGGTACTTGCATACCATGCTGCGAATGGATCTGGCCCTTCCTACATCCAGGACATGGTTAAATTGTACACCCCAGCGCGTGCACTACGCTCTGCATCAGCCAAACGACTCGCTGCGCCCTCGCTGCGAGGGGGACCCAAGTTCCCATCAGCAAAAACACGTGGGTTTGCTATCCTGGCACCAAAATGGTGGAATGAGCTCCCCATTGACATCAGGACAGCAGAAAGCTTACACACCTTCCGGCACAGACTGAAAACTCATCTCTTACGACTCCACCTCGAGCGATAGAATTACTAACAAAGAACTGCTAACAGAGCACTTATATACTAATAAAGGACTGGCTTATCTATAGCCAGTTGAGTAGCACTTTAAATGCTTGGCTCTATAAAACCTGATATACTTATATGATTCTGTTTTCTTCAAGGTTGTGTCTTCCTGGTCGAATGTACTTATTGTAAGTCGCTTTGGATAAAAGCGTCAGCTAAATGCAATGTAATGTAATGTAATAATTAAATAGATAGCTAAATTGGTGAAAAAGCCATGAAACAATTGGCTTTTTGTGTACAAGTTATGATAGGGCTGATGTTCTATTGCTATACCTAAATGTGATTAACTATGTGTAATAACATCATTGCGCTGTAGATACCAGGCAGACAAAACAATTATTATCATTACGTTTAAGTACAACAAATACAGTGTAAATACATATTTTATTTTTTGTTGTGTTTTCTATGTTTAGTTTGAGCAAGCCAAAGTGGTCTACCTGCAGGCCTGCGAGCAGTCTCCGTCCTGCCTGACCTGGCTGAACCTGGGCATCGCCTGTTACCGGGTAAAACTCTACCTCCAGACCAATGACTAGAAACCTGAAAGTATATTAAATGCACATTGAATTCAGTTTTTTAAAAGTTAAAAAAGGAAGTCAATTTTACTTGTATCTTGTGACTTCACAATGTTAAAGGCTGTTAACGTCAGCAATACTTGTGAAAAATCCTCACAGAGGGGTTTAAGTTCTGTCCTAATTCTACTGTGAAGATTTGATGTTATTCCACTGGACTATATAGTTAGTTCATGTTAACAAGAATGCTCTGTTTTTTTTTTACTTTGTGAGGAAGTTATCCTTAGTTGTGTTTGTGTGTGCAGCTGGAGGAGCTGTGTGTAGCTGAGGAAGCGTTGACCGAGGCCAACCATCTGAACACTCAGAACGCAGATGTGTGGGCTTACCTGTCTCTGATCTGCCTCAAGGTGAGTGATGGGGACACTCACTGGCCCCGTACCATTTCAAGCTCTGCCTCCCTTTATGTCTACATTCCTACATACAATGCATGACACCAAGAAATATACCCTCAACTCAAACAAATGGGGGGCACACCTTTTGAATCCTTTAGCCTTAGCATGATGCTTTGCTCACAAATCACACATGACATTATCATATTGTTCAGTGAGGCTGGATTTCATTTGAGAATGGGTTCAGCTTAAGGTCCAACAAAGGATACATCTACAGTGTGTGACCTATTTCCCTTCAGGCTGTGACGGGGGACACAGTTCAGCACACACTCACATTTTAATACCTGCAACTGCATTTTTCAAGGCATGCTGCAGGGACCTGAACTAACCATGGAATTAACTTTATATTTTCAGTCTGGCAGACAAGAGGAGGCAGAGCAGTTTTATAAGTATGCAACACGGGTGAGTGTGTTTTTATTTTTAAATTCAGAAGTAGGGCTAGGACTGTTTTGATTTTATTGGTAGTTATCAATATTGCTTCAAAAATAAATATTCAAATTAAAACTAGCACAATAAAACTCAGCACACAAAAAGCTTTTAGATTTCTCCCTGAGTCAGGAAAATATGTCCTTCCTGCACCATTTAATTTTTTTTTCAAGGGAGATATTTTTAAATAGATTAGTTACTTTTGTTAAGTTATTACACAAACAAACCTAGGCCATTGTCACCATGTATTTTTATTTCACAAAAATATCCATCACATGTTTTATGAAAGTCATATCTCTTTTTAATTCACAAAAAGTAACACCCATACAGTATAACAAAAACCGTTTCTCATGACTTGGTTTGCAGTTCCACCTGCAGAAGGAATCACTCCTCAAAGAGCTCAGTGAGCTGAAGGATCAGCTCCGCTTCTCTCATCTGCAGTCATGCTTCGGAACAAGCTCATAAATCACATGACCAAGTACATTTTAGAAAACATTTTTATTGTATTTTACACGTCGTTTGAAGATGAAACGCAGCCAGCTCAGATGCACATGATAGTCAAAGATCTTACAGAGAGTGCAGATTAGTATCCGGCCATAATAAAGTTCAACCAAGTCCAATACCCACATTAAAAATAAACTCAAGCAACACAGAAGTCTGAAAGGTATACAAAACAACTTAAATTTGGTCAATATATTCTTTTTAAAAAGAAAGTACATATTAACATAAAACAAGAACAAGGGCATCTGGTGACTGCTATCAAGAGATTATCTTTTAATCATCATCTCACTTTTTCCATAGCATTTCTACAAACTGAACAGCAAAGAAAGCCTGATAAGACGCTGTTTTTATTGTTGTTCGGAAATGTCTTACCAGATTTTGGCACAATCCTTCCTGCACTGGAAGACGATGTAAAGTGGAATATATATTTTGACTACAATTTCTGCAGAATTTACTTAAAAAGCATGTGTTCAAAAAAGGAATTCAGGCCGGAATGTATTTTTTATTTAAACTTTGGAAATGTAATGTTGTGTTTTGATTGTTTTAAAAGCATCTGAAATCCATTTACAAACTGTATTTTATTGAAGCATCTTTACGTCCAATATTTGTTTACGGTGAGATCACTGTCTAACCCGAGAGAACAGTTCTCGCAGCCATGGTGAATCCTCATAGAGGCGAGGGTCGCCCAGATACTCAGTGGTCCTCTTGTAGAAGTAGTAATACAGCACTGAAGCTGTGAAAGAACAAACATGTGAGGAGAAATTATCGTTCAAAAACACCAAAACAAAAATACACTCAATTTCATGGAGCTCTGAATCAGACTGTCAAAAATCCGGAGCTATGAAATGGCTGAGAGGATTAAAATAATTGTTGATAAACAGCGATGACTTAGGGGTTAGTTAATTACAGGTGTCTGCCTTTAGAAATATTTAATTCCTGAAGGCATTACTAATCCAATGCTCAACTAAGCAACTAAACACATCCAAAACAGTAAATAAAAAACAAATAAAGTACAGTTGAATTTCCAATACACCAGTATAGTTGTTCTATTTCAATATTCACTCTAATGTTTTGTAAATGGACTTATATTATCCAGTCTTTAAGACCCCTCAAAGCGCTTTACATACTACATGTCGTTCACACAGAGCAGTGTATGTTACTCTAGGAACTAACATTCATACACATTCACACACCGTTGGCCATGCCATCGGGAACAACTCAGGGTTAAGTACATGTTGACTGCATGGGCTGGGATCGAACCCACAACCTTCTGGTTGAAAGACGACCGCACTCCCTCGCAGCCACAGTCGCCCTGTCTTTTAAACTCAATTACAACAAATCATACATTAATTACATTACTGTAAACTCTTGTCTAACGAACGCTGCATCAACTTTAAATATTGTCATGAGAATCAACTTGCAAAAACGTGAGAATCACTTCAGTTATTGTTTCAAACAAATCTGCATCAACATCATTATTATAACTTAACATCCAAATTAAAACCCAACTGCATAAAAACGTTCAGTTGTGTAAATAAATATTTCAATGGTGCTTTTGAGTTTGCATAATTGATCAGCCATTCCCAAGTGTGTGTGGCTCCTGTTGTAGACTTTGAACAATGATTAAAGGCACTTAAAACCTCAAATGTGATTGTAGACGCAGAGAAATGTGAAAATCCCACCAGCATTTACAACTCAGCCCAGCAGAGTTTACAGTGTCTGAAGGAAAGCTCATGATGAGAGACTTTGGGATCTTTGTGATTCAGCAGTGATGCACAAACTGGGTGGGTCTCAGACAAAACAGAGACAAAAAAACATGGATACATTCTTTTCTAATACTTAATAACAATACCTAGAAAATAAATCCAATTATCCACTTATGAGCTTATACGTGTATGACAATTACACCCGCATGATGATGTTAGATCTCTGCCTGGAGCACGTTGGGAGATTTCTTTATAGAGCATATAAACGTAAAAGTAATAATGTGACTTAATGTTACTTGTGAGTAGTGAGGGGAATGATGGTTTGGTTTACTTAATACTTCAAATTATGTTTTATCTAAAACCATTCACTCTAAATAATTGTGCTCTGAGAGTGAAATTCACCTCCTTCTTATATCCAGCTGGGAGAAAAGCCCAGAGGCTCTACTCTGACAAGCAATTATTCACTCATTAATCTCTTCTTACTTCTGAAAACCAAGCATGTCTCAAATCTGAACACTGTATTTATTTTAATAGTACTGCCTTGATAGCTTCCTTTGTTTTATTTAAATTGAGAAAATACAACTAAATGTCAATCTAAAGAAATACGAGGTGATAGACAGTGGCTCCTTTCTTCTAAAAGAAGCAGATTTTTAACATCCTTAACAAAGCTCTAAGGACAGTATTAAGCGTTCAAAATAAATCCATCTGTTTGGCGTTATAGATAACAAATGAAAATGTAATCTTACCAGCTCTTTGGACCAGAAACAGCACCTGAAGGCCGTCTGTCCAAACAAATCTGTTGGTATTCATCCAACGCAGGTTCTGGAAAGAATATACAGAAATATTTAATGGTTATTTTAATGTCTGAACTTTTAATAACATGTTTCTTTTTAAAAGGAGGCAAAACACTGTTTATTTGGATGAACTCATTAAAAAAAGACTGATGGGAGAAACTTGTCGAGTTGGGCTGCTCTTCCCCAAGAAGAGATGGAAAATAATTCCCTTTCTTATGTAGTTATTCCATTATTTATAGTTTAATTAGTTTATGAAGTACGTGGGTTTTGCCCCCTTAAGAAGTTTCTCTTTAAACAATATAATTTCAGCCTTTTTATGAGTTGGACATAAATACATCAATTAAAAACTATTTGGTTCGTACAGTTGTGAAAAAACGAACATTCATAATACATTTCATATAATATATCTCTGCCTATTTGTGCAAGTAGAGCACGTACCATGAGCCAGGAGTGGAGTATGATACTGAAGGTCAGATAGAGAGCAGAGAGCATTAGCACAGCTCTAAAGCGCTCCAGTAATACAGCCACCAGGCCGACCTGGAACACATAGGTGTTAAACAGCATCAGCAGAATGATGATCAGGTTGAACAGGATTGATATGTCCTGGATTCTGTCGAGAGAAAAGCATGCAAGGAAAGAGGAGAAAATTAGTGACAGGATCAGAAAGATTTCCAAGTTTACTGTCATAGTATAGTGCTGTTTTTAAAATCATTTCCATATGACTCAGTGAGAGAACCAAAGCGTAGTATTTCTAGATTCCCCCTTGGGACATGGTTTGAAAAACAGGATGTCATTCTGGCTTACATGAAGAGTACCAGCATGGTGGCGGGTTCAGTTCTCAGCAGCTCGCTGGAGGAGTTGACGAAGAGGTCGAAGGAGAGCAGGCTGAGCTGGATCAGCAACACCAGAGAGTAGTTTTTGGTTTTGAGCGCTTCCGGCCCGAAGGCTGTGCGCCCGGGGGGACTGTGGTGGTTCCACGATGGATCCAAGGCTGCACTGCACTCACACACTCGCTACATAGAAACATCAATCCACTTTTTCGAGGCCTTCAAATAACTCCACTCTGAAGTTTGAATGATACACGATCAAGGCTCCATTTTCTGATGTTAAAATAAGTCCTGTTTACTCTGGGGAAACCTTTTAAAATAGGAAAAAGGGACGCATTTTGGGATGAGCCCATGGGAGATCACAGGTGTCAACATGTCATAGGTGTTGAGTTTTACTGCTCGAACATTAACGGATGTAGTAGCGCAGTTCAATCCAGGGAGTGATAAAAGCATCCAGGTTTCCTTTCACCCTCATATCACATGTATAGTGACCATCAGGAACCAAATAAATCCATCAGACATTCTGAGGAAAGAAACATGAGAGACATGTTAGTAGTCTCACAACTCACTGTCCATTGCAACTCTCTTTTGGTTGTAAATGTATGTGCACTCAGAGGAGAGACATGTTCTATAATAAATGAATCCATTTAGCTGCCTAGTGTTGATTCTTAAAGATCTGAGAAGTATCCCATAATGGTCCTCCTGTGAAATGATTAAGAAGAACTGGAGGAAATAAACCCTCACATGGTAAATCACTTGGGTAAGGGAGTGACCCTGTGCATCAGTGACTGTAGTATGAGTAACCTGGGCTGCTCTAAGACATGGGCGGACATGTTGGAAGAATACATTCACACAGTGTCATTACAAGCAGACTACATTACCGATCAAGGAGAAACTGTGCCTGCCAAATGATTAGGACTGGCCTGCTTGATACTTTTAGAGTCAGTTCACCTATACAAAATACATCTTCTAACCTCTAGTGGCATTGTGCATGTTGATCGAGTATGGGTTTATACTCTGAGATTCCTGCCTCTCTCTTTTAGGTTTTGTTGGAACTACTTTTCTACTAAAATATATAAAAATAAACTTCTTTCACACTTGTTGTTTTGACTCGTTTGATATCTTAAAATCCGAACAAAGAAAACCCAAACTATTTGCACAGCTAGATGCCAAAAGAGGAAAGCAACTGATTTGTATAGAATTTGGTTGAACCAAACCTTTAAGCACAGCAAGAATATACTGTATAAATGAATATAACTTTTTGCAGTTATCCATATACAGCTGGTGGTACTGAAACCTCCAGATCCAACACAAGTTAAATTAAAGCTAACCCTACAACAGGACATGTATAACAGTTTACCGTCGAGTAGAAAGGCATCTTCTCTCTCAAAGGAGCATTTTTTCTGGTGATATGTAATAACATCCCAAAGTTACAGAAAATGATCAAACAAATCCTGAGGTCTTCCTTTCACAACTTTTGTCTCCACTGGGTAAGTAAATCAGGTTCATCATTGCCTTGGATCCACTTGTGAGCAGGATCACTATCCAACATGGCCTCTTCACTCCGCCTGTCACTAGGTGGATCCTATTATGTATCCCGTATTTATCTATTTATAACTTGGTAGGTGTGACAAAGGTCAAGACCCCTTTTAAACAGTGTATGGCCTACCAGAAGACTATTTATTCTTTAAAGACTGAGATTGTTGGTTAGCATAACGTCTAGCTCCTTGGCAAAGAAACTGGAGAACCAGTGATGTTAGCCAACAGAAAATATTTCTAAACAAACATTTCAAGGTGAAGAATCTCCTTTAAAGTGTTCCAGTAAAGAAGAAACATTTCTTCTCCCTTTTCTTATAAAATGCCCTTCAAAACATTTCAGAAAGTTAGCTTTCCTTTGAAAATAACACTGGTTTAATTTTAAAAGCCTTGGTGTTCTCCTGTCCCTTCATCTTCTAGCTCTTAGTGCCATGTAATCTTCTTAGGAAATTCTTTAACAGCTTGTTTCTTTACACAGACGAGATACATCTTCAATAATACACTGTTTTAAATGATCTATAACTACTCATCAAATGGCTGCCAAAATGACAAAGCGTGAGTACCTGTAAATGAAGAATGATATCAGAGGCTGGAGTAGTATCTGTCCAAACAACTCAAGTGTGCAGCACAGATTGAAAGCTTACGTCCTTCTTAGTAACAGGGTTTATCCCCCCACCTCTCTAATAGACAGGCACAAGGTTTGTGGATGACATCTGAATTTCTCACTTTCGTACATGTATTGAATTATTTTGCTTATTACTTTTTTTTCAATATGCCAACCGAAATAATATGAGGATTTTTCACTTTTCTAACAACAACAAAAATGAATTTGAATGCCAAAAATAAAGATGTAGTCAGTGTAACATGGCGTAGTAGTTGAAGATAAAAGTTTCCTGAGATTCTTCAAAGGCTTCTTCAGTCACATTTCCAGATTACGGTAATGCTTCTAGGAAGGTTATCTGGAGGCGAGCCAAAATAAACCACTGTCATCTAGTGGTGAATGTGAATTACTACAAACACACACAACAATCTACTGCATCTACCTGGGCAGTGGTCTAGTTTATATTTTTACAGTGAAGTTACTCTTTATTTATGTAGGCCAATATCAAACATCACACATTTGGACTTTTTTTTATTGACTTTTTTTAATGGAAATGCAGTGTCAGTTGTTTTAGGTAATTACATGTAGCCTACATTCTAATAGTTTTTATGATACAAAATGAAGGAGCTCCTCTGAACCTTATGTCTTACTACATGACACTCCATAATATGTGCCACCAGAGCCATGACGTAGGGAAAGTAATGGAGGACAATGTTAAAAGCTTTTTTAATCCAAATAATTAACTTTATACAAACCGTATGCCTACTTCATCAACATCTTTACAAGATGAAGCAGATATTATTTATTTTCTTCCTTTATCCTTTCAAAAATAGCCGAGCTCTCTATAGGGGTTGTAGAAGATGTGCAATTGCTGTAATGCTGATAGTGATACTGTATTGATAATTGGTAGAAAATCCCTTCATCAGTATTTTTGTAGTTTGATCATGGCCGAGGCTATATACAGGACGGTCCTGTACACAACGCCAAATGGCTATATACAGGACCGTCCTGTACACAGCTCTCTGAAATGGCTATATACAGGACGGTCGTGCACAGAAGCCCTGAAATGGCTATATACAGGACGGTCCTGTATATAAGGTCTCTGAAATGGCTATATACAGGACGGTCCTGTGGTCGTGGATAAGATATCTGAAATGGCTATATACAGGACCGTCCTGCAGCTAACGTCAAATGACTATATACAGACCGGGCTATTATAGCATGCTTAAGCAAGTTTCGCGGGTGGTAATGTAGGGATAGGATTCACAGATAAATATTCTCACGACAACATTATTTTCAATGAGTTTCCCCTTAATATAAAATTATGACAATTATATCTCTTTCCATGCCAATTGCTTAGCTTTTTATGCTGATTTCAGTCTTTGTTTTGGCTTATCTTTTTATGTTGTTTCAATCATTTTCTACTTTATATTTTCCAATGCACAATGTTTTACTTGTAAAGGATATCACTGCATACTTTAAAGACTACTCGGTTTTATTAAAACTGAAGGTTTTTTTTAAAGAATACGCCGACATTTCGTTGACGTGTAGTGATTTTGCATTGAAAGCAACACAAATCATTTATCGGCTACGCCGGCATTTTTATTTTAGAAATCGGAGAAACCGTCTTTTGAATTGTATGTAGTATGCTGTACATTTTTGTAATTTATCCTGCTGTAAACGTTAATTGTACACCAATTATATCCATATTTCTGTAGACTACATAAAAAGCCATTTCAGGGCTTCTGTGCAGGACCGTCCTGAATATAGCCATTTCAGAGAGCTGTGAACAGGACGGTCCTGTATATAGCCATTTGGCGTTGTGTACAGGACCGTCCTGTATATAGCCATTTCAGAGAACTTATATACAGGACCGTCCTGTATATAGCCACTCCCTTTGATCATTATTAAAAAATACATAATACTTGAATCATGATTTTTCTCATATACTTTCTTTGAATCGTGATTTTTCTTTCATTTCCCCTGCTTCCTCCTCTGTATCTGTTTGCATCACAGAAGCATTGCCCCAGGACAGAAAAAACACCCAGAAACACGCAAGGTAGCCCGGGGTGGAGTCAGCCGCCTCAGTCCTTGAACTCACTGTGATTTCTCTGGCCTCCAGATACACACGGCTATCCGAGAGACCTTTATCAGAGTAAAAAGTGGATTGGAAACAGAAGACCTTTAGGAGTATTTCCTAAACATTGAATCGCTTTATTCTACGGAAGATCACAGAAACGGCAGGTAAGTGAAAGCAGGAAGTGCCCTGATAGTGGTTAGCTCCACACTACGGTGTCGCATTAAGCCGACATGAAGCATTACTGTGATTTTACCATGTAGTTAAGACATCTTACAGCTGTATTTCAAAGCTACGTTATCAGACATGTGTTCAACGTGTTGTTGGTTTCTTTTGAAAGTAGGTCGTTTTGATAACACATGTGTTTTCCATCATAGCAGCGGTGAGTCGTATAACTTTAGCGTTAGCTCACACCGGGCAGAGATGCGCTGTAGCGTCATCTGAAAATCATCGAGGAAACCTACAAAACACTGTAGTGAGCGGTACTGTAAACTTATACATAATAGAGCTTATCCTGTGGTACCAAAACAAGGTTTATACATGGTTATTGTGAACCCAAACCTTTTACACAAACCATAGGACTTTCCAGAGGTTTAACGGCTGAGCCGTTGTCAGGACGGGTTGTAATGATGTTCAGCTAGCTCACTTTTCGTTGTAGTCCGAGCTAGCTAGGTAATATACCTGCAATGATGTAAAGTAATAAGAACATTTACTCAAGTACTCTACTCAAGAACAATTTTCAAATACTTGTACTTTATTTCTGTATTTCAATGTTTTGATATTTTGTACTTCTACCCGACAAGTCAGAGGTAAATAGTGTATTTTTACTCCACTATGTTTATTTATTACCTTAAATTACTTAACAGATTTGGATTAATGGTGTGAAATATAATCAACACTAAAATTAGACTTTAGTTACACCTGGAGTGAAATTCAGAAGCTACCCTGCAGCATACAACGTCATTGAAATTAGCTACACCTTTACCAGCTTTGATAACACTTTAATACATCACTAATTGTGATCAAAACATATACTATTTGTATTTATTATTATGAAATTAGTATAATGAGTACTTTTACTATTGGTAGCCTACTTTAGGTTTATTTTGCTGCTAATACTTTGTACTTTCACTTGAGTAACATTTTGATTTCAGGACGTTTACTTGTAACAGAGTATTCCTACACTTTGGTACTTCTACTTTTTCTTAAGTACAAGATCTGAGTACCTTTTCCACCTCTATACCTGCTAATAATTAAAAAAACTTACATTTTACATAGCAGCTATTCAAACAACTGTGTTTTATTATCAGTTGGTTTATTAACACCACATGTATTATTGTGGATTCATAAATGAGTTATATCAATCCAAACTTGGTTTTCAACATTAGTTTGTCATGACATAATTATTAAATGATAACTTCAATCTTGTTGCACACATCTACCTACTTCCAAATCAGACTATTTAGTTTTCCAAATCTGGACTAAAAATACTGTTTCCTGTAGTATTGTAAAACATCACGTAAGCAGAGTATGTTTTTCACACAGAAAATATATTTTATTTAGATCTTTGTCTACCAAATAAGTTGGAGTTTTGAATTGTTTCTTTAGAATTGTAATTGTTTAGACCAAAAGAAGATCCCAGTAGACTTAGTACTACACCTGCCATGACTTTAGTGGAAACATTACATTTAATTATTGGTCAAAGTCAAACAGTGGTATTTTCCGGTTGTTTTAAGAAGATATTCAAAGTATCCATATGAGGGTCCTTACTTTGGAGAAACATCAAATGTGTGACTACTCAGTGGGTTATTTTAGTGGTTTGTGTATACAATGGTAGAAGTCATCTAAAATGTCCATCACAGTTTCTTTTTGCTTATACAGATGAAAAAAAGATACCTGGACCTGCTCCAAGTATTTCACCACTGTAATCTCTTAGAGTAGACGAGACAACCATTATCCTACTTAATGCAATTTATACTGAGTGCAAGCAACAGTCTTGTTTAATGTGCACTTGAGTAAGAATATCACATCCTAAAATTAGCTAAAGCTTTTAATAAGATGCATCATTGTGAAACTCAACTGTTCTTTTTCACGCTTAACCCTCCTTGCAGAAAGTTCTTGGTTGCTGTCTTGTCTCAGCTGTTTCCTCTCCGTCTCTAAACAGTAAAATGAGGAGTTGTCATTTGAGTCTTGTTTGAATTTAATTAACAAGGTCCCACTAAGTGGTCCCACTATAACACTAACAGATGGTCACCAGACAGAGCCCAGACACACTCATCTGTATTGACAGTAGTAGGTGCGGGTGCGGGGTGGGGTGGGGGGGCGGTTTGATTACAGACAGTCAGAGGAGGGCAAGTCTGGGCTTGACAGAAAAGTAAGCTAAGAAAATTGTGGGGCTAAAAAAATGGATGTGAGACTTGGGAGACCAAAGATTACATGCAGACAAGTGTTGCTCTGATGTGATCTATACATCTTATTCTATAAATCTAACTTCAAACCTATAGGATCATGGGAAAACCTGTCAAATGTTACTATAGTATCATTTTCTGCGGTTACAATACAAGACATTGATTGGATACGCTTCAATCTGTTTCATTTCTTGTTAAAAAGGGAATTTTTGTAACCAACTATAATTTTTCCATTTCATTCACTTAGTCGATAAAACACCATACTAACAATATGTAAATTCTGTTAAAAGAAGAAGGTTTAGCTTCTGGAAAGTGTTTGTTGTTGGTACCATGCTTCAGGGAAGAGGGTGGTTTCTAATTTCCAGCCTTTTGGCTGACTCTCAGCTCCTACTAAGTGCTTAGTCATGGATCTCTCTGCATACACATGTAATAACTCAGCTCACTGATTCTGCCTACACTGCTGATCTAATACTCACTCCCCCACGTTCTGCATCCGCCTTGTAACTTCTCATTTGTTAACAGCGCCTCACCATAAAAACGAAAGTTGGCTTTATTTCAAGCTATAATATAATTCTGTGTCCTCTGTGCCAACTACAAGCCCCTATTGTACTTTAACAAAGTGTATATTCATTGTATACTGAACTTTTTCGCGCTTATAATGCTTAATAAACACATTCTGATATTCCTGAATTCATGACCTTAAACAGAATAGCAACCTTTTTAAACCTAATCTTTTATCTCTTAAATCAGTAGTGTTTACACTTTTTAAATAAGGCCTATACATCAAATGTTTTTGGGGGAAATTGTATAAAGAGTTCCAAAAGCTGATGAGCAAAGCCTCGGTCTGACTTTCACTGTTCTTTATTTATCGTACTGGCTCCAAACGTTGTGCACATTGGCACTGATAATCACAATTAAAACTAATGCTTGCTTTTTTAATATGCTGCACCAAAAAGGACGCAGTCGGCAGAAGAGTCATTTTGGTCTCCATCATCTTTGTCAACACAATACTTAGGGCGAGAGCTCACCATCTGGTTCATGGTCACATAACATCAAACTGAGTGTACAGTAGTATGAAATGTATTGAATAAAACTAACTCTTTCTGTGTGTTATTGTCATAACTGATCTGAAATCTGCTTTCTTTTGCAGCATGGGGGTCTATGAGGAGAAGAAGGAAACATGTGGAACCATCTGCCTGAAATACCTCCTGTTTGCCTTCAACTTTCTCTTTTGGGTACGTTTCATTCTGGCCTAGTTGAGCCTGCACAGGGAGTTTAATTATCAAAGTGCTTATGCTGGTCTAAAGTGCTCCTAAAGCACATTCATGCTTTCCGTTATGCACTTATGACCAGGATATATAACTTTTCATGCAATCTCTTTTTTGTTGATTTCTCCATTGTTTTATTTGGGTTATAATAACAAAGATAAATGCTGTGACCTTGAAACACAGCGAAGCTAAAAGGGAGTCGGTGGGGAGGGCAAGAAACACAAGTAGTCAGACAATCAGGTTTTAAACAAAGCATACGCTGCTCAAATGTACTGTGTTTGGAAGAGCAAACAAAGGGAGAAAAATTTAAAAAAGTGTCCATTATTTGCACAGTTTACAGACCTGATCTCCAGATTTCAGCATAACTTAACTTAGTATTTGATCAAAAACGACAACTTAAATTATGTCAAAATTAAAAATGTGTGAACTAAATGGTAATAATCCAGATGTTCCATTTACCTCTATGATATCTGGAATACATAGCAGATAAAACTCTTCAACAGAGACTTTGTATTCAGGCAGCAGATGAAGGCCTGCTGCTTTTCCAGTTCATGGAATCAAAGCCAAGCTGCATACTTTACAGAGGACACAGACGGTTCATTCAGAGCCCAATCACCCAAAACTTTCCAGTATCAAGAACATGGTATTCCAGGAGAAAAGCACTACAAATAACTCCATCATCTGGATCTTTTGTGTGGAAAAAGAATCAAATCTTAGCACTGAAGCAAAGGGAAAGTGACTCTCTTGCTCTCACGTACTCGCTGTGAAATCACAGTTACATCTTTTCCATATGTGATAATCATCTGTCTGTCAAAGAATCAGATCTCTCTCAAACTGGCAGACTAACCATACTGTGCCTTTTCTGTGACAGATGCCAGAATGACAACCAAATATATATTTCAGGATATTGCAGTTATTTTCATAGATGTTTGCGATTAGGCATTTAGTTTATAAAAAGCATTTTCCAAAATACTCAGAGGTACAAGAATCACAGCAATCAGTCAGAAAAGGAAATTAGCCGAACGCTTTGCTTTATTACAAGTATTTGTGTTGATTGGCAGTAGTCAGTTTACCTCTAGATGTTGCATGCCCTGTTTTCTATTTATGTTGTTTGGTAGGATTTTGATTTATGACACAGAATTGTTTTTTAAAAGTGTTGGCATTATCGAAGTTTCAGCAAGATGAGGTTTTGCTTGTCCTTCTGTCTCATGCCGACTTCTTAAGGGATATTTCTCGCTAAGTCATTTAATTAGACCTGTTGATAATTCAAAACTACAGTCATGGTTTACATTGACAAATAAGCACATGGTTTAGGTTTAAAAAAAGGTTTCAGATATTTGTCTGCACCTACTGCTAAAGTAAGTTCATAGATCCATATCTGCTGTTTTTGAGCACATAATCTTGTAGTATTGAAAGTCAAGGAGTTACGATTGAGTGAGCAGTGCAGCACACTGCCTTGCATTGATATTGAATACACTTTAGAATAAAATGCTTAAGCATATTTTTTTTAACATGATTTTAGAATTCTAAAGCAATGTAGTACCATTGCAAATAACTTATATTCCATCATCTTCACCCTGTTTTCCTGCTCAAACATAAATACATCTGTAGGTTTCATGAATAGTAATATACCCTGACATAAACGTCAAACATTCACTTCATGGTCCTTTTAGACTTTTAAAAAAAAAAATGTTCCAGTGATTACCTATGGCTGCCACTAGAGGTCACCATTTCTCTTGTGCAGCTTTTGATGACACTTGGACATGATTCACCCATTATTGTTTCGTAAATCGAGGGCAAACATCTTAAACGGACACATGTTTTAACTGAACTTTGATTTTATGTAACTTTAGACTCAAGTGGTTATGAGAAAAACGTTGACAACCACTGGTTTGCACTTTATTGATTATATTTCTAAGAGAATATACTTTATTTTATATTTGCACTCCTACTGAAACTGCTACACTACAATTTCCCTCTGGATAAAAACAAACTTCAACATCAAGTCAGTGTGCATGTGTAGATAGTTCAACTGCATATATGCACTACAACATTAAAACAAAACACTAAACAAAATGACCATTACCAGTATTGTAGCATAAGTTAATAACTAGTCCTCCTCATTCACCATTATACCACTGTGTTACTACATTAAAATGTTAAGTAAAGAGTGTTTCCTGGTTTCTCTCTGCTGTGTGTTCCTGCCTCACTGTTTCTGGGTGTGTCGTACAATCCCACTCACTGTCTAGCCTCTGAAGCCGTCGCCTTGTCTTTGTATAAATTAAATCTAAATTAGGACAGCTGTTAGATTTACGGCTTTGGAGCAATGACAGATTTCTCTTGCAGCGCTGTGCCATCTGCTGACTCGTCACTGTTGATATCTCACTGATTTAATTTTCCCAAAACAGTTTTCTTAGATAATGCTGAAGATGTCAGACTGGGACAGTTATATGCTGGATGGAAGCATTGATTTATATGCTTGCCTAGTCTATCCTCAGGGCTTAAGGATTTACTTGGTGCTTGATAAACCCTCAGACTTTATCTATGTTATTTCTCTGTCTTGCATCTCAAAGTATTTTTAAAATGCTTCTTCCCCAACAAAATAATTGCTGAAAAATATCAGATTATACGACTGTGATTAACCTAATTTATAGCGAGCCAGTTGCTGACTAAATAATTAATTAAGTCTATATAAGTATTTTAAAGGAAGCCCCTCCCCACCTTATACTCAAACCTATTAAGATTACTTCCATATATGACAAAAAAAAGTAGTAAATCCTCTCCTTTGAGAAGCTGGAAACAGAGCACGTTTGGCAATTTTGCCAACCCATCATCATAATATTGACGACGGCAGTAGCTCAGTCTGTAGGTCTTATGGGGAAGTCCCAGAACGGGCAAAAACTGAGTGTGGACTGGAACCAGGTGGAGGTGCCAGTTACCCAGGTGCTGTATAATAGCTGCTCACTGTCCTTAAATGCATTCATACATGTACATGTTTGTGACGATTACAGGGGATTACTTCAAATGATAGTTGCAGATTGATAGTATTCCTATCAACTGACTGCTGCTGCTGTAGCTAAGCTTTTCAGCTATCAGCTCCTGCACAATTACCATGCAGAATAAACTGATTCAGGATCACATTATCTCCTGTAAAAGCAATTGGTCCATTTTATCATTTCACATTAAGCCATCGACAGTCATTAATTTCTCCTCCTTTGTCACATTGAATCCTGCTTGAGTGATAGATAATAGAAACCCCTTTGTACCGCTCAGGTTTTGTCTCTTTGCATTGTACTGTCTGTGTGCTGGTTTTTAACAGATTCTGGCTCCTCTTGAACCGGGCCCCTCTCTCACAGACCAGACTCTCATCATGTGCTCTTCTTCTTCCAGCTGGCAGGCGGCGTAGTGATGGGGGTGGGTGTTTGGACCTTGCTTGAGAAGAGCGACTACATCAGCCTCCTCTCCTCCAAGACCTACGCTGCCTCCGCCTACATACTGGTCCTGGCTGGAGCCATCGTCATGGTAACAGGCGTGCTGGGCTGCTGTGCCACCTTCAAGGAGCAGAGGAGGCTACTGCGAGTGGTGAGAGATCACGTCAGGGTGGAGATAATAGAAGCTGCACAACGCACACATTTAAATATATTGAAGTGTGTGAAACAGAAATCCTTTCTACTCTCCTACCTAGACACAATGAAAGCAAAGAGTGGGACTTTGCTACATATATATGCTTATTTTTTCCTTATATATTATTCATTCCAATCACATCCACCGCTCCCCATTGGCTGACAACTTTGTTATCACATCCAATGGTAGTTTTATGAAATGATCTTTTTAAGGTCCACTATTATACTGTTTTTCAAAAATATATTATAGGTCTCAGATACCTTGTACGATGTGAGGGTCTAAGGACAGAGGGTGTCGTATTGTCATACTGATATTCTGTACACACTGTGAAGACCACTGAGACAAATGTAACATTTGTGATATTGGGCTATATAAATAAACATTGATTGATTGATTGAGATAAATAAAAAAACATGTCTCTGAAGTGTTTGGCTGAAATACCAAACAGATCATGCATTGTAGCATTACCCATAAACCCCTCTGTTTCAGCCCCGTTTCAGAAGTGCTGATTCTGTAGCTTTAAATGCTAATGAGCAGAGAAGGGGTCGTTACTCAAAAAAAGTAATATATTACACATTACTTTAAAAACGCGTTACTTTACTCGTTACTTTACTCGATACTTTACTCGCCCCTCCCTACAGGCAGATCACGCAGACTGCGGAGGGTGCTTCATTTTGCGGAGGGAGCCTCATCTGAAGCGCAAATGCGGCGCACCTACAGTGTTGCTCGTTACTTACTCAACATCCTCACTCTGGATTCGGAGGTCCTCCTTAGCTATTAGCTTCACGTTAGCATGTTGTCTTTGCAGGTGCTTGTTGAGGTTTGACGTTGTGTCTGCAGCGGTGGATAAAAGCTTCTGGCCTGGACACAGTTTGCACCTCACCGTCACATTCCTGTCCTTTCTTCGGACGAACTCAAAATAATGGGCATACCTCCAGCCCTCGAAAGTCATCGCTGTTGACTCAGCCACGTTTATGCACTGCATGTGGACGCGCAAGTCGCGCAAATGTTACGTAAATATAAACCTGTGATGACTGAATTATAAAAGTAACGCGTTACATTACTCTGTTACCGACAAAAGTAATATTATTATTATTACGCAATGGTGCGTTAGGAGATTCAGGTGATAAGGTGGGCGGGTGTTACCTTGGTTGGTGATTGGTTACACAGGTTTTTGTATAAATGGATCAGGACAAAAAGAGAGAGAATCTTTTTTCCTGAAACTTTCAGAATCTCTTAAAACCCAAGGGGACACATGTCTATGTATAAGAGACATGAAAAAGGGGAATTTGCATAATAGGTGACCTTTAAATCGTTGGGTGGGAACAGGAAACCTTAATTGGTTATGCAGGGGGGGGTAATCAACCCTAATGCTGAAACATATTGCTAAAATGCCAGCCATACCTACTATGAATAATAAGATAAATGAATAACACCAGTTTTTGATATTTGTTCATGTTGAGTTGACTTTTATTCCCATTAATAACACATATTTATGGCTGGCCAGCACAGCATACTAAATGAAGCCTTTTTATAAATAGAACTGAAAATCCCTTAAAGATAGCCTGAGGAAATGTATTTCTTTTCAGGGAATGTGCTGTGCTGCTCAGCCTCTCCACCAGCCTGGGTAAAAACAAAGTTAACCCTGGTATCACACACATTTCTTTCAGTGAAGCAGTAACTTGTTCTCTGGCTAACTTTCAGTTTGGTCTTCAGCCAGATGGCTAATAATCGATGTATTGGTGTGTTCTGCGTTGACTTGATTATATTGGAAATACTCAGACTGATTCTGTGCACAGAATTCCATATTCTTCAGTAGGATGCACATCAATTGACGTTAGTTCGTTCTTGGCATGTGAATGGATTTAGCTTTTCCACCCTGTATGAGCCAAAAAGTAAATGTGGGAAAACCTTATATAACTTCCAAAAATAATAGGTTGTTAGAAGGACATATGACACACACACACACACACACACACACACACACACACACACACACACACACACACACACACACACACACACACACACACACACACACACACACACACACACACACACACACACACACACACACACACACACACACACACACACACACACACACACACACACACACACACACACACAGCACCGCCCGAGATGTCAGGCTGACTGGGTTCAGTTCAGACGAAACAAAAACTCCAAACATTGTGTGTGTGTTGGCACTCGCTGCACACAGCACAGGATTTTGCCAACCAGAATGGCGATACATTTGCAGAAACACTGTACTATTCACACACACAGCTCAGCTCTCATCCACACATGCCAATGTATGCATGCACACCTCTGTGGGCGCAGCTCAAGTGTTTGTGTTGTTTAAGCTTTTCAAGAACATGTGTCATTTTGGCTCGCCTCGAAAGTAGACGAGAATAGCCGATCGCAGCCGGGGGAGTTCTCAAAAAGCTCGCCTGAAGTCGGACAGCTCGGAGTCTTCTTCTTCTTCTTCTTCTTCTTCTTCTTCTTCTTCTTCTTCTTCTTCTTCTTCTTCTTCTTCTTCTTCTTCTTCTTCTTCTTCTTCTTCTTCTTCTTCTTCTTCTTCCTCTCGGTTTTTTGGCGGATTGCAAACAACTTTAAGGTGCATACCGCCACCTCCGGAGTCGGCTTAACTCGGTTTGCATTTATAAAGAATGCACACATGTGTTTAATCGTTAATGTCAGATATGTACTCAGTTAATACATTTGTTCCTGCTCAAGATTAGAGTCAACTTTATTGTTATTGCACAGATTACAGGTACTGAGACAACGAAATGCAGGTTAGCTTCTAACCAGGTGCAACAAGCAGTGAAGTGGAAAGTAATGTACACAATAGACAGAGTAACATATAGAATGAATTGAATGATGAATAAACAGTGAGGTATGAATACACTAGATATCAGCCTGTGAGCAGTATGAACAGTGTGTATGAATATGCTAAGATATATAAAGTATGAACACGGTAAGCGGTGCAAGTATAGTATCAAATATATAGATATTAATTTCATGATGATAAACATTGTGGAACAATGATGAAAAATGGGAATGGATGTGGCAACGTAAAACTGACACAAAACAACAACAAACTTTTGCCAGCCAATTGGAGAGTTTCATCACCAGCGGGGTAAAAACCACCAATGAGCGCTCAGCTCGAGATACCAGCGAGCCGTTTCCCATCAAGCATTTCGCTTCCGCCGCCCGTGGAGAGGAACTGCGCCGCCTCGCTCTCAAGGCTGCGGGCGTCTTTATCCCGCGAGATTTCAAAGTCTCATGTGGGCGAGCCTCCAGAGCAAGTCGGACAAAATGACTAACCATCATGCAACTCACGAGCAAGACGTTGATCGCAACTGCGCAGGTCTTGCTTGTCTCAAACAAGCCTACTGACTCAAAAACATGTATCGTAATAAACACAGAAAAATACTTCACATGTGGCTCCTCCAGCCAGTATCCACCTAGTCTATTTTATGTGTCATTAATGAATGGGCAAGGAGAGGGCAGGGAAAGCTAGATAACAAAGTAATGGCACTTTTATTTTTACTTTTCACACCGCAAACAAGAAAAGTATTGTAGTTTTTGGTTATTAATTATCAGTTACATTTAAATGATACAACCATTTTGTGCCTCACACCAAAACAACCCAATTTTTTTTCCAAAAAAACGGGAACAAATATTTTCATTGTGTGCTGTTATTAAGTTTGGGACGGAAAGTAAAACAATCAACAACAAATTATAATCATTCATTCAAGGCCTGGGAACATTTCTTATCTTTCCTCAAGTGTTTTATTTAAATTTTAAAAAGCGACATTGGAAAACCACTTTCATTTGACGTACAACTTAATATCCTACTTCTGGATGAGTGGAAATCTTGAAAGACAGTAGTCGATAAACACATTTGTCAATAATGGTGCTAATATGATCACAAACAAGACAACATTGCTTTATATTTTGGTATTTTAAAGAAGTTCTTATTGTCCATTTTAATTATGAAAGACCCCAGGGCAGCCAGTGTGGGGAATTGAGAAGTCTATAGACCTCTCGGTACACTCTAAATGAAGTCCTCACTGTCCAGATGATTTGATTTATAACCCAGCAGGGACTGGGATGTGTTCACCAGCTCGTCCTGCGTGTAGTTTTGAAACGCTCGGTGCATCCTGAAGAGCTGAGATTGGGTCGATGAATCACCGAGAAGGAATGAACTTGTCGGCAAGGAGAGATGCTATCGTGAGTGCTAAAGAGGGCAAAGATAAGGGCAGGTGAGAGGGGAGGAGGTAGAGTAATTGTTTTCTTGTATGTGGAGAGAGCCTGCTACCTGCTGACAGTACATGAGAGCAGCTGGGATTGTCTGTCCTGTAAGAAAAGCTGATCCAGCCATAACATCTGCAGCGGTGAGGCCTGAATAAACTTACTGCACTCACCTTTAGATTAAAGGGAGGGCCATATCAGACTTTGCAAGGCTGTTAGTGATGATTGTACTAAACAAAGTATGAGCAAGGTCAGTCAGACAAAGAGAAAAGGAAGAAAACCTTCCCACGGGAAGAGGGGTGTGGTGTGTGTCTGCAGCACACAGCTTCATTGTTTTGCAGGGGAGAAAAAAGCGACAGAACAGTGATATGACCTGAGCAAAGGAGGAGAACGTTTCTCCTTCCAAATGACTGAGCTAAATGGAAATTCTGTCCGAACAGAGGCTGGAGAAAATTACTTCATGTAGTTTGACTCGCACATTACAAGTCTGAGTGCGTTCTTTGTAGTTCCGCCTTACTTTCTTTCTTTTAATATCTCTGTGTCTTTCACACTATCCGTTTGTTAAGACATAATACAAAACTTTATTGTTCATTCACACGGACATTTGTTGCATAAAAGAAATCAACCGAATAACATAAAAAAAAACGTCTGTCAAGTCTGTATTTTTGTATTTGTTTTTCACTTTCTCTGCCATTTAATGAAACAAATTCATATTAAATAAAGTTACAATTGAATGTATTAATAACAGAGCTGCGACTGAATATTGTTTATTAAATAAACTGATTAATATTTAAGACTAACTTATCACAGAAACATATTTTTGTAAAGCCCATGGTGACGTCTTCGATGTGTTGCTTTGTCCAAACAAACGTCTTAAATCAGACAATATTAGGTTTTCAACTTTATAAAAATGTCCTGGATTGAATAACTTGTAAATCTATAGACTTAACATTTCAGTTCTAATTTAGGACTTAATGTAAATGAAGTACATTAGGTCATTTGCATAGAATATTCAACTTTTGCAGGATGTAAATGTCCCAAAAAAAACGATAATTAATTACATGACATGTCACTGGTTAGACACTTTTATCTAAAGCGACTTACATACTCAATACTGTGGGCAATCCCCACAGGAGCAATTTGGGGTGAAGTGTCTTGCCCAGGGACACAACGACATGCTGACTGCAGTGGGGTTTGAACCTGTGACCCCCTGATCCCAACACTTACGGACAACCCACTACGCCACACGCCTAATTGCAACCTGTGTCTATTTTTCTATTTTTAAAATGATTCAAAGTATAGAATTCATACAGACTGAAAAAGGACACTTTAATTTCTGCTTTTCTATGTTTTATATATATTTTTGAAATGTTTACTTTGACATCAGGAAATTGTGACGTCCAATTCTTTAACTGTTTATTTATTTAAAGGTGGGGTAGGTAAGTTTGAGAAACCGGCTCGAGATACACTTATTGTTATATTTCATGGAATGCTCTTAACATCCCGATAGCAATGAATATCTTAAGTGCTTTGACAAAAAATCCATAAAAAAATTCCATCTGTGGAAGCCGTAGCACTGTAAAAAGCACGACCAATCATTTTAGCCGGCCCGGCTAAAATAACTGGATGGCCTACCTGCCTGTCAGCCTTCCATCTGTGCACAAACTTATCTCGTGCCCTCATTGGTCATGTGCGCGTTTGTGTGTGTTGGAGGAGGGGCTCTGTAAGGAAGTGGCAGATTTTTTCCGGCTGTGTATTTTCCAAGCCCCCAGGAAGTGCGCCGGACTCAGATGAAAATATTCGTACTGGCCAAACGGCGGTACTACACTTCCGTTTGGTTGCCAGGCCCGGAAACACTTTTTCCCATTGACTTACATGGGGAAAGAGTGGTCTGTAAATCGTTGGATTTTTTAAACTAAATAAACTACCCAGTATGAACACTTGTATATCCCTTATTAAAAACATTCGTTCCTCAAGTTGTAATAATGTGCTAATAACGTTATTCTGAGTTATTTCCCTCTGCATTATGAACGCGCATCTAACACACGGGACCGCGCCGCCCGGCACGTTCATGTTACGTGTCCCGACCAATCGGAGCACACTGTGCTCACAGGGAGGGTGGGGGCTGGAGCTATTGGAGCTCCAACGAGCCGTTAAAGGCAGAGAGTGAAATTCAGTGAATACACGTAGTTTACAGAGATGCTGTTTGAAAAACCAATGTGAGTTGCGTTTATCTTTACCCATGGATGCACAATAAGAACGGACCCATATCGTCTTACTGCCATCCCACAGAGCTGTAATAATGGATATATTGCACACGTTTGCTGTAATTCATTATCATGCTACATGGGCTGTATGATTAAATCTTGTACCGTAAATGTTGTATTAAATAAAGTTAATATATATATATATATATATACACAGTGCAATCATTCTTTCATGCTAAATGAAGCTCTGTTGCTTGGATATCTCTAGATCCGGTTGAAGCGTAATATAAGTACATAACGATTGATGTGTACATTAGCATAATTACTAGCTAGCTGCTAACTGCCGCCTCGTTAATATAAATCCAGTACCGTGCTGTCATGAACGCACGGTGCTGTTACGTGTACGCAAATTGACGTGCTTGATGTGAACGAGCATGTTGGTTAAAGTTGCGCATGCTCTATGCGCGCACATACGGGTACTTCTCAGGCATGCTGGGTAATCTGTGACGTTTCACTCTCTCAAAAGTTGGGCCATTTAATCATCATGCGCTAATGAGCAACTCTCATAGGAATGAATGAGGCCCTGCCTCCCACGCTGTATCCAGTTCTTATTATTCATCCATGGTATTTTCAAATTCTAGCGCACTCGAGCCGGTTTCTCCAAAATTACCTACCCCACCTTTAATACACAAAATAATTTATTCAATATAAAAAAAAAATGATCAGCAGAATAATTGTCGTAAAAAATCATTGTTTTTTTTTTAATATCAATGTCTGAAGAAATGAATACGCTTTTATGACACATTAGATTAGATTTATTGTCCCCAGGGGGAAATTCATTTCCACGGCACTGTACACAAGTCTTTAAAGAAAATGATAGGACCAACTGCAAAGGAGTCGTATTTGAGGAGTGATGTGATTATTGAAACCATCACTCCTTCACTAACTTCAAGTGTTGAGAAGTTCTGATTCAGCCCAGCAGGGGACAGATTGATCACGTTCCTCGCATGTAATGAAGAGCAGCATGTTGCAGTGAAGAAACGCATCACTGCCCATCAGACGGACTCTTAGCTGAAGTTAGTTTGATAATCACCAGCTGCTGGATAATGGAGTCTGCTTTAAGTTGAAGTCAATTTAAAGTTCCATTTGATGAGCTGCATGTGGCCAAAGAGTGCTTCATAAAAAGGTCGCAGGATGACTCCTCTCAAAAGCCAACACGTGTCCAACTGTTTTCTGTCGGATCAAAGTCACATTCAGCGTGACTTCTACTCGCTCAGTAATTGTTAAAGGCGGCGGGACAATTCTGATGAAGTCAGAAATGCAAACACAGAGCTGCATACTGATGTGTTGGCAATCGTGCTGCAGTTTGATGTTGGAGGGAAAACTGTGGTATGAAAGACGGACATAGAAACTGTTCAAATATCTTCCAACAACCTCAGCAAAACGAGTCTGTTTACCATGGGATGTTAGACATTTTGTAGTTCAGCCAGGGAGAGTGCAGTCAATGCAGACTCTGTACATATGAAGCTGCTGAGAGGCGTATGGCAGTAATTACACTGTGGTCTTAAGTCACCTGGGAGCAGCTCAGACGTATAATAAGTCTGTGTGTGTGAGAGAGACACAGAGAGAGTGTGTGCCTGAGATCAGAAGGAGTCCTCTGGAGTTACTGCAGTCTGAAACTCAGCCACCTCTCCACCCGCCAACAACATTTTCTCTGCCACGCTCTGTACACACCACTGCCCGTGTGATATCGGTCTGAGAAGCAAGCGTTACTGTCTGAAGGAGAAAGCGTGGGCGAAAAATACAAGTACGGTAGAAAAAGTGTCTCACTCACCCAGTTGTTGTTTTTTGGCTACAAGTGAAAATATCTTATGTACAGATGAGAAGTTTTCTTACTGAGAAAAAATAGCGAAAATAAATAAACAATCGTTGAGTCATACTGAAATCAATACATTGCACCAAAAAAAAGTATAGCAGTATAGTCGACTGTCCTCCTGCTTCATCTCTAAAACACACATTTCATGCCCGACAGAAAATGCGATTTTGAGGCCGTAAATATCAAGTAAACGTGTTATACCAAATTTGCTGATGAACATAAATATTTGTATAATATTACAATTAAATAGTTGTGATAAAGTTGTAATGGAAATTGTCTCAAGAAATTCATGTTATTCTGAATAACTAGATAAAAAACTAATATGTGTATATCGATACATCAAAGTGTAAGTATGAACCACAATCTCCCTTTGTGAGTCATGTTGTTTTGTTTAATCAGTGAAGTTGCTTTTTGGAGGAACCAGTACAACTGATCAGATCAAAACCTCACAGATAATGTTTACTGTCACAAGTTAAATAGTTTAGTTAATCTTTCCCTTAGTATGAATTTAGTATCTCTCTCTGTTGCCATGTCAACACGGCATCAAAGTGTGTCTCAGAGCGTGTGAGAGATCGAATCAGCCGAGCGATCGAATCAAAGAGCAGGTCCACTTTACCGGCCTGATTTCCTCCCTCTGATCGCAGCGGGCCGGAGGAATTTAGGTCAAGGTTTTACTCTGAGAAGATGGTCTTGTCTTTAATGCTGCAGACACTCCTGCAGACCTTCACTCTTAGCTCTCACGGTCACGACTCAGACACTGGAGATAAACTCTGAACAGCAGACCTCTCCAAAGGGCACACAGTGTGAGATCCACCTCCGAGCAACAACTCTGAGCTCTGCACTTTCACGCTTTATTAAATCAACTTTGTGGGAAAGAGCTGGATGTTCATCTACAACCATAAATATCACGGAGCAGCTTTACTTGCGTTGCCTAAATGTAGGTTTTTAAATCTGTGTTAGCAATGTTATTATATTGTTATTGTTATACTATTAAGTTCACTAAAAGCGACCTTGGGTTTCCTGAAAGGCGCTATAAAAATATTATATATTATTATTATTATACAGTGTGAGATCCACCACTGAGCAACAACTCTGAGTATTTGTATACTATTAACACACATTTAGTTAATCAATCCTCAACATCAGCCCTGTAATAAATCTTACTTTTATAAATCTACCAATCTACATCCAGGCCTTGGTGAGACCATACTCTCCAGCATGTGCACGTCACTCGGCGTCAGCTAATCGGCTTGCTGCTCCTTCTCTGCGAGTGGGACCCAGGTACCCCTCAGAAGCACTGTTTGCTATCCTGGCCCCTGAACGGTGGAATGAGCTCCACATTGACATCAGGGCAGCAGGAACTCTGCATATCTTCCATCGCAAACTGCAAACGCATCTGTTTTTAATTGTAGCTGTAAAAAGCAGCACAAAGTTAACTTATGACTTGTAACTAATTCACTCGCACTTCCAATGGTATGACTTGCTGAAGTAAATATATCAGCACTTTCCTTCTTGTTCTCTATTGTTTCTGCTCTTATTGTAAGCCTCTTTGGATGAAAGCATCAGCCTAATGAAATGTAATAAATCATTTTTAAGCTCACGTCTACAATTAACACATTTTTCTCTCGCTGTCAGGAGCTCCTTTATTTTATTTGTGCCATCAGCAAAAGAAACAACCCAGGCAGTCTAACTTTGATGAGCATTGTTTGTTCTCATTTTGTTGTCTTTTATCGACTGTCTTCACAAACCTGCTCTGCAGTGGATCGACCTTCGCATATTTCAATCTCTAATTAAGGTCTTTATATCATTGGACCAGACTTTAGCCACTATGTGTTTTATGTTGTTCAAACCAGCTTCTAGCAGCGTTAGACTTTAAACTCCCCCATGGTTTTGTTCAGCCACCTGTCGCCTCATCACATTACCCTCCACTAACTGTGTTTTCTTCTTCTTCTTCTTCTTCTTCTTCTTCTTCTTCTTCTTCTTCTTCTTCTTCTTCTTCTTCCCTCTGTCCTCAGTACTTCGTCCTGCTGCTGTGTATCTTCCTGTTGGAGATCCTGGCTGGCGTCCTGGCTTATATCTACTACCAGCAGGTAATCCCCTTTACGATCCAAAAAGTCCTTTCCAATATATTTGGCAAGGCACCTGGGGATTTGATCTGTTTGGTAGGTGGTTGCAAGGATGGAACAGCAGCTGACAGATATGGGAAGATTAGATATTGATTTCAAATGACAAAAAAAGTCATTTTAAATTGGACACAGATGTTAGGATATATTTGAAGTCACAATACAGTCTTCGCTGAGTTGCGTTTGTTTCGTTACTTCTTTTGACTTCTGATATTTGTTTAACCTCTTGGGTGGACACCCGCCTGTCCTCATAGTAAATGATCACATGTCTATGTGTGTAAAAGCTGTGAAGGACTTTACTGGAAAATCAATAGAGCATGCTTGACACTTGTTACGTGCCTTTTGATCTGAGCACGTAGTCAGAAGAGTTCAAATACGACTGATTATAGTCCCACGTGGCCTTTGCTGTGATTTGAACCACCACAAAACCAACATGATAAATGAGTGTGTGGATTTATAACAACAAATATCACACTGAACTATTTTACTTTGGGAACATCTAATGAATACTGTGTCAGAATGATTTGGATGCTTTTTATTAGTGTTTGGATTGAATTACACTCAAACTCATTTTAAACTCTACTCACACAGGTTTAACACTGCAGTACTAACCACTACAAAATGCACATGTGTGATAACTGTCTCTTCTCATGTGCTGTAGTTGACTAAATCCGACAGCGTGTGAGTTATGACTGACTGCAGGGCAGGTAGTTGCAAATGAGAAGGTTTTTTTTCTCGTGTAATATTAATCTGACACGGCTCTGCAGCAGCGTCACCCCCTCCTCGACTTGTCTTTAAGGCTGGTGGCTTGTAGCTCAGCAACAGGACTTTTCAGTCTAGAGCTGCACTGCCTTCATTGTAACATCCTCATTCATAATACACAAGTCTCCTGAACACGAGCTGTCTCTCAGTAGCTCTCTGCTGTTTCCTAAAGACCCTTTACCAGCTTCAACAGATTGTTACTGTGTTGCTAAATGCTTTAAAGCCACTCTCTTTCCTCCCTCTACTCTTCCTCCCTTGTTAACTGATCCTGATTTCTTAATTCGTCGTGAAAACGTAACAATTGCTTTTAATTGCGAGACGTCAAACACACTTATTGAAGCTGCAGGTTCTCCACACTCGTCACCTAGAGTAAAGGGAAGCGACAGCAGCAGCAGTTTGCAAACGTTAACACATTTCCTTCCTTTAGGAAAAGAAAGTAATAGCTGCTGAACTTCATCACTTGAAGGCAATCACAGCTATATCTGCAATTACATCTATGTCATGAAGCTGTTCTTCATGTGTAAGGTTTGCTTTCTTTAAAAGTGCTTCTATCTTTGTACAGTATGGCCTGAGATCAACTTAATCACACACTTGATTTACAGAGTTACGCCAATTGTGTGTGTGTAGAAAAATGCTTGTTTTATAGTACAGTTCTGGTGACCTGAAACGCATGTAAAAAGATTTCAATAGTAATATAAACATGTGTACGTTTAAAAAAGGAGGTCAAGTAGCAGCCATATAGAAGATTTCTGCAGCTGTCGAAGTCAAATCAGCAGATGCCGGGCCGCTGTATAGCTCCGTTTGTTTGGACCATTTGCAGAGTTGCATCCCCTCTGTTTCCCCTTTCACTCGATTAAAGGCACTCGTGGTAGCCCAGAAATAGCTTTCTTTTTTTAAACACAGCAGATGCTATTACCTTCCTTACCTGTAGGTGGTGCACAATGTTGCTGTTACTTTGTTGAGACTCCCAGGCCAGCTGCAGTGTTGGGGCGATGGCTCCTAATAGATGCTTAAACTCAGGTTAGCATGTATTTATGGTTAATGCCACATCAAGCTGATCTCTCACACTCTGGCTGTTTCTTCTTACCGAGCCATTTCACACTGCCGCAGTGTCTCCCAGACTATCAACAGGTGAAGTGAAATGCTCCCCTCGTCCTCTCCCTCCCTCTTTGTCTTCACCTCCCGTCTCTCATCTCACTCTGCCCTCCCCTCCTCCCTTCATCATTCATTCCCTTGATATCTCCTTCATGCTTTGATTTACAGTGGTTTCCCAGCTGGCTTGTTGCCATAGAAACTGAGCCCCCCCCAGACCTCCCGCTCCTGGAGTGTCTGCCGCTGGTCTCGAGACCAAACAAAGAAACATACAGACTCTCCTCTGCTCCTGTGTTGTTAACCTGCTGTCCATGACGTGTATCGTCAGGAGGGAATTTAAAATCCTGTGTGCGATACATCTCCTCAGTCAACAATTACATCATCTCATTTCATCACTTGCTCATGCTCCATGCTGGCCTAGGATTTCTGTGTTGCTATGTCGTTGGCTGTTAGTGAATATAATGTGTGTGTTTGTGTGTGGCAGCTGAATCAGGAGCTGAAGCAGAACCTGAGGGAGACCATGACCCAGAAGTATCAGCAGAGCACCCACGAGCACATCACCAGTGCGGTGGACAAGCTGCAGGAGGAGGTAAGAGTCTAAATACCAGGATGTAGAGTGGCGTGGATACAACTAACAATATAACAAGGTGGAGGTTCAGGCTGATGCCAACAATTATTTACATTATCATTTAGTCTTTTAATGGTTTGGTCTATAAAAGGTCAGAATTCGTGAAAACGTCCATCCAAGTTTCTCGAAGTAGAGCTTCAAATTTCTCGTTTTGTCAGTCCAGATTTAAAATAGGACATTCCCCAACAGACGAAGCAGGAAGTCTCCTTATTGGAGGGGCTGGAAAACTGCATTTTTTGCAATTTTACTATGAATGTGTCATAGCGTCTGTAGCTGAGGTACATTGAATTGTATTTTTAACATAAGCTCTTAAATGATAACCGATTGTAAAGAGTGCAGTTTTTTTCTGGCCCAAAATACATTGGTCACCATCATTATTTTTAGCGAACAGCTTACGTGTGAGATTCTCATTGACTCTCTTGAGGCCTGTTGATTGGTTTTGGTACCCTATCATCCCATCAGATTAGAGATTTCGGTGATGAGGGCGAGTCAAAAACAAATCCGATTCCAGTCTCTCAGTCTTCAGCTAAGCATGATGGACTTGTCTTCATCCTGTTTTGTAATTCACCTTCTCGATGCTTATACAAGACGACAGCACATGAAGGAACGGATAAATGTGAGCAGCAGTCGAGACTTCAGTTAGGTTCATGTATTATTCTCAGTTTTAAAATATGAGCTACCCCGGGCTGTTAGACGTCAAGGAAGTTTACTACTCCAACTCCAATAAATTAGGGGTGAGGGAAAGATAGACTACTGTAAGAATCCAGATTTATTTTCTGTGATTCCTAATCCATTCACAACTTCCCAAAAAATATGTTTAACCCTTAGATGCATAAGTGGTTCTTTTTGGACCCGGTGAGGTGGTTTTCTTAGAGTATCTTTGTAATTACATTTTTTTATCATTTCATATTCCAGCTATTCCTCAAAAAACATGTTTTGGATATCATGCCATTCAAATTTTAAATTTTAAGAAATTGTAGTTTTTGTATTACTACCCCAAGCTTCCATAAGTGGGTCAAAAATGACCCGCATGCATTTTCTATGGAATTCCGTTTCTTTTCAAAATGTAAAAAAAATAAATAAAAAAAAAATAGTGAAAAATTAAATATAAAATATTTCTAGTGTGATCCAAAATATAATACTGAATATTATACAAGTGATTTTTCTTAACCAAAATGACAAAAATGGCATAAAAACACATTATTCTAATACCCGTCCTTTTTGACCCACTTATGGAAGAGTGTAGGGTCCAGTCACTCGTGCATCTAAGGGTTAAATAAATGTTTATTTTCTTCTACAAAACAGCCCAGATATTGCTACTCAGGGACAGTAATCCTACTCAACAAGTCTTTCGTTTTGTCCAAGGTTACAGTGTGAGTGTTTCTGATAAACTAAAAGGCAGCTAGGTAAACACTAACAAGCTTAATAATGTTATTTATGAATCATGAGCCAAAGGATTGAAATTGATTCTGGAGATACAGAAGGGTTCACGCCCCTAAGCTAAGCAACTGCTCGCTGTAGCTCTTTATTAACCATACAGATCTCAGAGCTAATTAACCCAAAATGTCAAACTATTTCTCCAGCAAAATACCCATTTTGTATAAAAAGAATTGAACAATGTCTTTGTATACTTTTTTGCTACCATCAAAGTGGTCTAAAGATAGGCAATGTGTTCGTGTGTCTCCCTCAGTTTAAGTGCTGTGGCAGCAACAGTTCGTCGGACTGGGCTGAGAGCGTGTGGATCCGCTCCAGAGAGGCGGAGGGCCGCGTGGTGCCTGACAGCTGCTGCAAGAGTCTCACCACGTTCTGTGGCCGCAGGGACCACCCGTCCAACATCTACAAGGTGGAGGTGAGAGCAGGATGGGGGCTTTACACAGCGGGGGGATCAGTATTTCTGTCATGTCTCAGCATGTCAGCACTGAGATGGGTGGTGTGATGGCAGTGATGGAGGAAGTATTCAGATCCTACACTTAAATAACCGTACTAATACCACACCATAGGAGTCATGTTACATTAGTACAAATATGCAATTTTAGCCAGGAAAATGTATTTAAAGTATTTAAAGTATAAATACTTAATGCAGAAAAGTGTCCTCTGTGTATGTGCATAATATACTATTATATAATAAATCATAAAAAATAAAATGTTTTCCCTTGAAAAATAACATAAATGGACTAAATAGTTGACAATTAATTTACCCTCAGTTGACTGATTGATCAATCGACACATTATTAACTAATGGTTGTGCTGTTGTTGGATAATTTAAATCATCACAAAATACATTTTATAAACGTTTTACGTGTTTTTTTAATGCAGAAATCTCCATTTAAAGCTGTCAGATACATGTAGTGGAGTACAATATCACTCTCTGGAGTAGTGCAGTAGAAGTATAGTATGCAAAAGTACAGTATTTCCTCAATGTGTACAGTAGTATGTGTAGGTACTTGTACCTAGCAACATTTCAACATTGTATAAGAACAACAGAGTTAGAAGAAATGTAATATCTGAGCAGTATACACAACATTTGTTTGCAGTGCGACTCCCTCATCAACATGACGACTCTTTGTTTTCATTAAGGGGGGGTGCATCTCCAAACTGGAGAAATTCATCCTGGACCATCTGAAGATCATCGGAGCAGTGGGTGTTGGGATAGCCTGCGTACAGGTGAGAAATAAAGTCAACTCTTTTTACAGTTTGCTCAACATACATAGAGATTCAATAAACGTATATCCATGGAGAATTTGCTAAATGTTTCTTCTCTACCATCCAACCCCCAGGTCATAGGGATGGTGTTTACATGCTGCCTATATCGAAGTCTAAAGGCAGAGCCGTACTAAAGAGAGAAGCAGAAGAAGAAACGTGTGGGAGAGGGAGGTACTCCAACAACACATGCCATACTCAAATAGCCCATAGGTACTTCTCTTTCCCTTGCACATAGGGGAAGGAACATTTTGGCGAGGGATCAAATTGCACATCTGAGGAACTCATTTTAGTAAACAAAGGGTGGAAAACACTACAAGGTTTTTGAAGTAATTAGGCACACCATTTGCAGCCTCAGCTCCATCTTCAAGATCACAGCGAAACCCTCAGAGAGAAACTGATGGGATTTCTAGCAGAGATAAATGAGTGTGGGACAGCCTCTTAGGGACTGAAACGTTGTAGTTTTCTTCCACTCCGATCCCCTGGATGTGCAATAGTTTGTGGACCAGGAGCTACACCCCAGAGTGCTGTTGGGATCAGTGCAGTCAAAATGTAAGCCCTGGTCCCAGCAGTGAGTCCCACCTTCTGGAGCCCCCTAAACTGCAACAGCATTTTGATTCCTCTTTAACTAGCCAGTCATGCATTTCAAATATCTGTTCATTAGTGGCTTTTAAACTTTTACACTGTTTGTTTTTATATTTTGTAAATGGTTGTTTTCAACATTAGAGGTGCTTTCTTGTGAGCTATAATTGTTACCTATGTGTCTTCATATTGTCCTATCATGTTTGATCATATCATTTCTGCCACCTTAATGACCTGCTTTAACTCTGTGAGACAACTCAAGTTGATCTTAATAAAGTCATTATGATAATGTTACATTCAAGCAGCGCCACTCATATTGCTCATAAGGAAGTGCCTCATGTTTGCGCCTTTTTTATACAAGGGATTTATCCACTGATGCCAAAGTTGTCAACTTTGTGTAAAGACCTACTGTCTCTCTTTCAGCCTTATTCACATTTCTATTGATGTCTCTCTTTTTAGATTGTTTTTATAAATTAACATTTGTTCACTTTTCTATAGACCATGAATATATGATTGTATTTAAAGGACACATGATAGTCACTCACTGTTTCCCATGTGCCTCAAAGACGACACTAAATTAATCTGCTGTATTTCTGTCTTTGTGATAATCCTGGATGTAATTTAGTTTGAATAAACATTGATTAACAATAACATTTAGCTTCTGTGGTGCTTTCTCAGCAAAAGTCAAGTGGGATTTTGCAACATGAACGGGTGTAACAAACAGCATCTCCATTTTTCATTCATTGAGACAACTGATATTATTTTCAATATCGTAACTGCCCAAACGTCCTTCACCTCACCTTGTCAGGGCAATTAATCCCAAAAAACTCTATACAATACTTGTGTAAAGACAACCCCCCGTGTCTGTAACCAGTGGCCCTTACACAATTGGTACCAGCTTACAGGTGCATTAGTGTATTAACCCAAAGTCATTTCCCTAATGTTGCTGTACTGTGGAGGTTTAGGATGTGAGCCATATTCTCCACGGCTACTACTGGAGTGTATTACCTATAGCATGACAGCTATACAGTCTGTAATGGGAGTTATTCTGCTGTTCAGTGCAAGCCCTCCTCATTTGACCCCTTGTATTTGTTTGGGGTGCATCATTACTGTGAGCCGCAGCAGTTACGGCGTGCAAACACAGGGGGGCAGCACCCGCCAGGCTTTCAGCACCACAACACCACACTGATGAAAACAGCTGGTAAGAGTGTGAGCAATAACACCCAGAGGCTATTGAGGATTACCCCCTCCCTAAACACACTCTTCTCATTCAAAACGGCAGAAAAGCTTTAATGTGGTCGCCCAAAGTGTCAGGAGGGGGAGGGGGGAATGGGGATTTGTAAGCATGGTCACAATAACAAAGGTCACTTAGACATTGAACTTCATCTGATTGTAATCTGTGAAAAACATTGAATATGTTCATCTTAAAATATGGTCGGAAAATGAAATGGCATGATCCTATATTGGTTTCTATTTCTCTGTGCGTGAATATGTCAGAGTAAAAACATTTCCCCTCTGTGTAACAGGCGCACAATATAAATGAAACAACATAAATCTGTGTGTATTGTCATAATACCCTTGGAAGTGCTCTCTCAGCACACCGTGTGAAAGCTGAGTCATCCCTCAAAACGAGAGAGTCGCGTTTTAATTTATTTTCCCCTCACAAGGGAGGTGGGGGGTTCCGTAGTTAATGTTTCCATTGGAGTGAAAGTAGTTCAGCACATGGCAATTTTAAGAGGTTAACAGGGCATTTTTCCATGTAGCAGACATCTGCGGAATGCTAGTCCTGCTCTTGACACAGTCGTCGCCTTCGGTTCGGGAGTTGCTTGAATTTGACTTTTAATAGATGACAGAAATTATGACGAGCCTTTGATCCACCAGTGAGTCCCGACCAATCGTGCCCCGCTGATGGAAGCCATAATAAATCCCCCTGACCCCTGCTGGCCGTGCGGGCCTGCCTGCCGCTCTTGCTGTTGAAGGAGGACATTTTCAAAATATCTCCCACAATGCTCAGTTGTCTATCCAGTACAGCCTTCCAGCTTTTTCTTTTCCTGACAGGTGATTTATGTGCCGACAAACAGGGGGCTGTGCTTCATCTGCAGCTGGTAACCCTTGCAGGAACATGCAGGGTCACCCAAAGGCAGGGGACATGAGTCTTATTTTAGATATAGTTGCATAATTTCCCTTAGTTTAAGCAGGACACGTCAGCTGCTGAGGTTAAGAATTTGTTGTTTCTGATTTGGTTTCACAGTCACATTTATCATGAGCTATAACGGTTCCTGTTGTCACCGGGTCGGGTAGAGGTTAAGGTTAGGTAAGTATAGTTATGGTTTAGTTTAGGGTTACCTACTGTATATGGAAATGACTGTACACCACAAGTGATTCCCAACCTGTGGGTCAGGACCACCTAAAGAGTCCTGATGATGAATAGAATTGGAAAAATATGCATATTTATTTATTTATTTGTTCCAATTTGTTGCCATTTTTCTGTGGTTTATTTGACTTCCTCAAGTACATCAACAATTAAATAATTCTGTATGTATTTGATAACTGTCCGGAGGTATGCCAAACTTTCACATGGGTCCGAAAATAGACATTGCATCGTGTGAAGAGGTCACATGCCAAAAAGGTTACAGAGCGACTGTACATTACATCAGGAAAGCGCCACAGGTTATTCTGAAGGCAGAAATTAGCTGTGACTTTCAGACAGCTTACCGGGGGACTGGGTGTGAATAACGGAAGTGAAAAATATCTTGCTCTCATGTATAGCTGTATGAATGCTCTGCATTAAAACCTCTGCAGCCGACTCAGACACCTCAGGTCATTTTCATTCAGGCTGTTTACATTGTGTGTGTGTTTGTGTCAGGAGGGGGGGGGGGGGGGGGGGGGTTAACAGATCTAATCATGAGTCTGTAGATGGCAGCAACACTCTTGGTCAATCTGTCTCAATAAAATGGAAAAAGTCTATTGTCTTGGCGGTCAAGGGCTGCCAACTGAAATTGAAATTAATTGGGATAATCCAGCGTGTTGGAACAAATAAATCCACAGTCTTTACCAGGAACAGTTGTTTCCACCTGTGCACATATACAGGCCAAATGTACATTTTTAAGAAGCAGCCGTTAACATGCTGAAATGCAATAAAACAGAGTAACAGCGTCTACTTCACTCGAGTGATGCTGATGACTCTGGGTTAAGGATGAGCCTCATTATGCAGCAGAAGGAGCCAGATGAAATGTCAGATGTATTCTGCTCACTTGGTTAAACTGTAAATTGACTTGCAGAACATTACTGACTATGTTTTACCCAGTTATCAACAGGGTTGTTAAGCGCTAACTTCACATTTTTTGGGGAGGGGTGTAGAAGTAGTGTGCTGATTATGTAAGTCATTTACATTTCCTCCAATTTAAGAGTGACTGGGCTCAGCGAACCTAGATACTTTGAGCCTCGGTATAGCTTTCAAGCTCCCCTCTGATTAATTATGAGGAGCCGTGTGAAATAAAACCTCTCTCTGAGCTGCCTCTCAGTTCTTAAGACATGTCATTGGTGCATCTGTTGGGGGGAGAAAGAAGGAGCACCTGTCAGGATGCACATCAGGGTAAAGCTCCAGTGTGCTGACAACAGGCCTCACATGGCTCTTATCCCTCTGCATATGAATACAGTAACATCGTCCACATACGTCGCCCTGCCTGTCACTCACTTGTTCGCTCAGGCTCACAGCTGCCCAGAGCTGACTCCCTGAAGCATAGTGCCTCAACATCTGGCTCGACATCCTCCTCCTCTTCCGGGTCACATCACATTCTGCATGATTCCTGAGGTGTTCAGACCTTCTCCAAGGTGGTTTCCCCAGATGGCTTTTGATTTTCTTCCAGGGGCTGGACTGTATGTTTTGGGTTGTTAGGGTGTTGATAACTTTGTGTGGGTGTGTCCTCTGGGTTATGGTGGAGTCAAAAGAAGGTGGCCATGGCCTTGTATGTGCCAATGGAGATGAAGAAAAAAAGCAAAGGAGCCCCTTACTTGGATATACACTACTAATATTTATGCAACAGATTGTTTAGGTGTAATTTTAGAATTTTACTCAAGATCTCAAGATGGACAAGTCATGTATGAGAGACCACTAATGTGCTGACCTTTCTCAACACATGTTGTATTAATCACTCTGGACTTTTGAATCGCAATATTTATATTATTATTCTTATATATATATTTATTTTATTAATGTTATGCTGATATGGATCTATGTAATGTAAGTTCAGGAGACAACTTTTGCCATGCCAGAGAAACAAAACACTAACATGGTTTTATTTGATCTTTATGACGTAAACCTATGAAGAGTACAATGAGCTTCTTCAGCTAGAATTACACTAATTAAGCTTCTTTGCACAAGGTCAGAGAAACAACGAGTTTAATTAGAAAGGGGCAAAAATAATTAAAAGGACAATAGGGTTTTGATTTCCAAATGAAACCCAGACAGAAGAGAGGATGTGTTTGGTATGAACTTCTTCTGCAGAGATAATGTTAATTGACCATCACATTAGATTAAGCCGTCACTGCTTCAGGGCCATGAATTAAAAAGATGACATGGTTTTATTTGAAACCCTGACAGGAGGAGATTATTTAAATATTGACCTTCTGAACGCTAATTAGCTTAATGTCTTTGCGGAAGTCTGCGAAAAAAATTCAACATGTGTAAAAGGAGGTAAAGTAATTAAATAAAATGACACAATGGTTTTATCAGTACCTTAATAATTATTAAAGTTATTTATATCAAGTGGTAAAACTGCAAGACCAATCAACTTGAAACAAGTTGGAAGTAAAAGTCTAGCATTCTAAATGATACGTGGAAAAAATAAGTGGCAACTAAAAAATGCAGAATGACCTTGTCTATTACCTGTGTTTGGTAGATTAATCTATAACAAATATCATACTTGTTATCTGATTATAATTTATTTTATGTGAAATTCTAATCTGTAACATATGTAACTATTGTTTGTGAATAAATAGAATGGAGTAAGAAGTACAAAATAAATCATCACAAGCTTAAACCGGGGTCTTTTTTCATTAACTTGACATAGGAATGAAGAGGAATATAACTACACTCTATATTTTCCAGTAACAGGGCATTGCGTGCGTGCGTGTTATAGTTTTGAGGGTTTTAAATGCTGCAGTTGCTCTTGATTTATCTAATTGAGATGATCTCGCCAGTGTTGAGGGTCAGTGACTCGGACATTAATGATTCTCTAAAGTGCATAATAAAATGCTCATTGACATACTTGGATTAGACCATGGGGCGAGATAGGGATGTAGATATATTTTTAATAACTTTGCTCATGCAGGTAACATCCTAATTAAAGAAGAGCCTGCACACACAAGCTTTTGTGTGGTTTTTCAGATCAAATGTACATTTTGATTAATCTGGCCACCATGCATCACTACATAAACCATAAAACAATATCTTATATATTTCAATATATAGTTATGACATGGTAAATGATCTGTACATGACTACTTTTATTAAACTAAGTGGATACAATTATTTCATTTAGACTTGAGGACTGAGGAGCAGTGATACAGAAACCCCTCAGGGCGTCTGAATATTGGCACAATTATAAAGTCAATGTTCTGGGACATTCTCCCTGCTCAGAACAAGGGTTCCTTTTTTTCAAGAGGTAATTGCAGTGGGATTATTACATTTGTCTTTATCCTATTCAGAGTGACTTTCAGGTGATTATCCAAACCCTGCTAATTCACTGATCAATATACTTACTGTGATTACTAGCACACTGTATACTGTATGTAGGCCTACTATCAAAATATAATAAAATATGGCCCTATCAGGAGTAACAAAATATGCCTTTGAGTTTATTTAAGTGCAGCTAATTATAATCCAGGGACATAACTGTATAGGCCAATTATTCAGAAAAGGGCCATTCCGATGAATACTCATATTCTTTACTTGTTTAAACTCTTATTGCAGCATTTTTCTTGAGTATTTTATACTGTTTTAAACTTTTAGCAGTGGTGTAAAGTAATGTTTGCTACTCTACCCCATTACAGCTAGGAGGTAGTGTACTTTCACTCAACTACATCTATTTGATACATAGTTACTTGGAAGGTTTGTATTAATGATATCAAATATAAACACTTAAAGACTTTAGTTACACCTGGAGTAACACTCACATGCTTCCCTACAATAGCACAGAGTTATTCAAATTAGCTGCACCTTTACCAGCTTTGATAAGCACATTAATGCATTGATAATCTTAATCAATAAATGTAATATTATTCTGAAAGGGAAAAATGCATAACGAGTACTTATTTTTGGTACTTTGCAACCCAGTCTCACAGCATTTCGTGTTATACTGTAGTCACGAAATTAATCTATTGATTCGTGTCACCAACACGATTTCCCCATTTTTTTAAAAAGCAATGTATTTCTATTGGTAGTTATGTTTCGTGCCTGCCACCAAATAATAACAAATTAGAAGGAAAAAAGATTTAAAAAATACAGATTTCAGTATGCTGAGGCTCTGAGCCCCATTTCTTTTCCTTGTGGGATGGCAAAAAAAGTCAGACATTATACAATAATAAAAAAAAACATAATCGTGGCTTGATATTGAGTAAGAAAATTGTTTATGAACCACACAGCTTCCGGTCTTCCAAGACCCGACCGGACAAAAAGACGTGGTGCACTAGCCTACCAATAGAAATACATTGCTTTTAAAGTCGTTCTGTGTGACACAAATCAATAGATTAAATTAATTTCGTGACTATTACACAAAATGCCATGAGACTGGGTTGTACTTTAAGTATATTTTGATGCTAATAGTTGTTTTACTTGAGTAACATTTTGAATGCAGGGATTTTCCTTGTAAACAGAGTATTCCTACACTTCTCATTTAACTTAAGTTACAAGATCTGAGTACTTCTCTCCCTCCCAGCTAGAAATGTTTGGTTCTAAAAACATTCTGAGAATGTTACATTCATTGTTCTAGGAATGTTTTCAGCGGGAAGGTTTTCTTTTGGTTCACAGAACGTTCTTCTGAAAGGTAGGATAATGTTCTCTAAAAACATTCTTAAAATGTTTGGGTGATAACTTTCTTAGGATGTTTTTGATAATCTTCTTAAGATGTTTTTGATAACATTGGTTCGAACATTATGCCCTACTATTCTTAAAACGTTTTCAGCTGCAAGTTAGACTTTTTTATTAGAATGTTATTGTTTTAGAGTATGATAACATGCTTTATTGTTCCGATTTATCAGAAGTCTTTTCTTTTTTTATAAATGCGACCAGCAGCTAGTACAAGTCACTGTCGGTATCACATGTACTGGAGGAGACCCAGAATCAGACTCGGAATCAGTTGGTGAAAGTAACATTTGTTTATTAGAAAAGGGTGAGCTGGGAGTGGAGGTTGGGCTCTGGCGGCAGTGGGAAACAGTTGTTCCAGGGTGGGTAGAGAGGCCTGGCTGGTCTTGGGAATGTGGAAGGCCTTGGATTCCTCCTGGGAGAGACATAACAATGAGTGTGAGGCAAAAAGCAGGCAAAGTTGTTCAAAGAATATGCTGGTAAAAAGCTAGAGCTGCACGCAACAAACCGTTCAGCAGGCAACAAACCGTTCACGGCAACAATCCGGTAGGGGAATGAGTGCAGGCTGCAGGTTTTCATAGTGTGGCTGATGAGCAGGTTGCAGGTGTGGTTGATTGGAGATTTCTCCCAAGCGTGTCGAGCAGACCAGCAGGCAGAGAGAGAGAGAGACACACAGTAGAAACAAAACACATACAAACACTAACAGGGTTTCAGGGACGGGCAGTGACAGTCGGTCCGTTCCTCTATATGTCTGTCGGTCTCAAATCTAAAGGGTGCAATAACGATTTTTTATCCAATATGCATAAACAGCGGACACTGTTTACTGTATACACAGCCCTCACAAATCACACACGCCAGATAGCTTATGCAAACAGTTAGAACCTGCATACGAGACACAACCTTTATAGTCAGAAAAAAGTGTGATTATTTTTTGGATATTTTACACAAATGATATTATGAATACTGTGGGCCTACATACCTTAGTGTGATTATAATTGCATGTTGTATATGTCCTATTCATTGTCTCAATGCGCTCATACATCTTAGGAAAGTTATCACCAAAAATGTTAAGAATGTCTTTAGAGAAACGTTATCCTACCTTTCAGAAGAAACATTCTGGGAACCAAAATAAAACGTCCTGCTGAAAACGTTTAAGAAGAGTAGGGCATAATGTTCTAATAATGTCATTGTTGTGTTCTGTGTATAGAGCTGTGTGTTAGTGGGAGCCCCTAGTGGCGAGTGATAATAGCGCAGGGCCTTATCTATCACAGGAAATAGTCTGACAGGAGTTGCGTCAGTCAGATTGGGAAATTACATGTGTCTCGTTTTGTTAGCTCCACAATCTGGCTGCATCCATCTTCTGGAGACTTGTTAAGCGCATTGTCTGTAAGTAAATATGTTAGTTGAAACTATATTAATGTAGAACAGTGTTTATTTCATCATTTGATCGTATTTCATCATTTGATCGTATTGTCCTCTCTGAAGAACCAGCACCTTACCGTGGTAGAGAGGTTTGTGTGCCCTGATGAACCTGGGGGCTGTGTTGTCTGGAACCTTGTGTTCCTGGTAGGGTCTCCCATGGCAAATTGGTCTCAGGCAAGGAGCCAGACTAAGATTGGTTCAAAAGACCTGATGAAAGACGACACAGGAAGTGAGGATACCTGGCCCGGAGGAAGCCCGGGGTCCCCGTCTGGAGCCAGGCCCAGAAGGAGGACTCGCCGGCGAGCGTCTGGTGGCCGGGCTTGCCACGGAGCCCGGCCGGGCACAGCCCGAAAAGGCAACGTGGGCAACACCTCCGCTTCTCCGTCCCACGGGCCCACCACCTACGGGAAACAGCGATGGGGTCGGGTGCGCTGCAAGAAGGGTGGCAGTGAAAGCAGAGGGTCTCGACGAGTGGTGGGGGAAGCCCTCTGGATACCTGGTAAGCCCAAACATGTAGTTCGGGTGAACTGGGAACGTCTGGAGGAGGCCCAAGTTCAGGAGGCCTTCAACTCACACCTCCGGCGGAGCTTTTCGGGCATTCCTGTGGAGGTTGGGGACATTGAACAAGAGTGGTCGGTGTTCAAAGCCTCTATTGCCAAAGCCACGGCGGGTAGCTGTGGTCTCAAGGTCTTAGGTGCCTCAAGGGGCGGTAACCCTCGAACCTCCTGGTGGACACTGGTGGTCAGGGAAGCTGTCCGACTGAAGAAGGAGGCCTTCAGGGATTTGTTATCCCGGGGGACTCCCAAGGCAGTTGCAAGGTACCGACAGGCCCGAAGGGCAGCAGCCTCAGCCGTGGCCCAGGCAAAGCAGCGGGTGTGGGAGAAGTTCGGAGAAGACATGGAAAAGGACTTTCGGGCGGCACCAAAGTTGTCCTGGAAAACTGACCGACACCTCAGGAGGGGGAAGCAGGGAACCATCCAAGCTGTGTACAGTAAGGATGGGACATTGTTGACCTCAACTGATGGAGTGTTAGGGCGTTGGAAGGAACACTTTGAGGAACTCCTGAACCCGACAACTCCGCCCTCTATGTTAGAGGCAGAGCTGGAGTATGACGGGGGATCAACACCAATCTCCCGGGGGGAGGTCACTGAGGTCGTCAAACAACTCCACAGTGGCAAAGCCCCGGGGGTGGATGAGATCCGCCCAGAAATGCTGAAGGCTCTGGGTGTTAAGGGACTGTCATGGTTGACACGTCTCATCAACGTTGCGTGGAAGTCAGAAACAGTACCGAAGGAGTGGCAGACCGGGGTGGTGGTTCCCCTTTTCAAAAAGGGGGATCAGAGGGTGTGTGCCAATTACAGAGGCATCACACTACTCAGCTTCCCCAGGAGAATTTACTCTACGGTACTCGAAAGGAGGGTCAGGCCGATTGTCTAACCTCAGATTGAGGAGGAACAATGCGGATTCCGTCCTGGTCGTGGAACGAAGGATCAGCTTTTTACTCTCGCAAAGGATCCTGGAGGGGGCCTGGGAGTACGCTTATCCGGTCTATATGTGTTTTGTAGACTTGGAAAAGGCATATGACCGAGTTCCCAGGGAGTTACTGTGGGAGGTGCTGCGGGAGTATGGGGTGAGGGGGTCTCTACTCAGGGCCATCCAATCTCTGTACTCCCAAAGCGAGAGCTGTGTCCGGGTCCTCGGCAGTAAGTCGGACCCGTTTCCGGTGAGGGTTGGGCTCCGCCAGGGCTGCGCTTTGTCACCAATCCTGTTTGTAATGTACATGGATCGGATTTCGAGGCGTAGTTGTGGGGGAGGGGGTCTGCAGTTTGGTGGACTAAGGATTGCACCACTGCTTTTTGCAGATGATGTGGTTCTAATGGCTTCATCGGTCTGCGACCTTCAGCACTCACTGGAACAAATCTGAGGCCATGGTTCTCAACAGGAAACCGATGGACTGTCCACTCCAAGTAGGGAATGAGTCCTTACCCCAAGTGAAGGAGTTCAAGTATCTCGGGGTCTTGTTCTCGAGTGAGGGAACAATGGAGCGTGAGATGGGCCGGAGAATCGGAGCAGCGGGAGCGGTACTGCAGTCACTTTCGCGCACCGTTGTGATGAAAAGAGAGCTGAGCCAGAAGGCAAAGCTCTCTGTTTACCGGGCCATTTTCGTTCCTACCCTCACCTATGGTCATGAAGGATGGGTCATGACCGAAAGAACGAGATTGCGGATACAAGCGGCCGAGATGGGTTTTCTCCGCAGGGTGGCTGGTGTCACCCTTAGGGATAAGGTGAGAAGTTCAGTCATCCGGGAGGGACTCAGAGTTGAACCGCTCCTCCTTCACGTCAAAAGGAGCCAGTTGAGGTGGTTCGGGCACTTAGTAAGGATGCCACCTGGGCGCCTCCCTAGGGAGGTGTTCCAGGCACGTCCAGCTGGGAAGAGACCAAGGGGTAGACCTAGGACCAGGTGGAGGGATTATATCTCTTCGCTGGCCTGGGAGCGCCTTGGGATCCCTCAGTCAGAGCTGGTTGATGTGGCCAGGGAAAAGAAAGTTTGGGGCTCTCTGCTGGAACTGCAACCCCCGCGACCCGACCACAGATAAGCGGGAGAAGATGGATGGATGGATGGATCGTATTTCATACCTTTATTATGTGACGTTAAACTGCATCTGCACCACTAGGCCTAAGCTAACGCCTCATGTCAATGACAATGTAATCTGTTAGCGTATTAGCTCGTCGTTAGCTTAGCCTCTTTAGCATACTAGCTCGTCGTTAGCGTAGCATATTAGCTCGTTGTTAGCTTAGCACTGTTAGCATTTAGCTAAACTCTTGTTTTCTCTTCACTTATAAAATAGATTAGTTTGTTAGCCTTCTAAACTGTCTAACTAGCCTAGCATTACCATAACATGGTCATTTAAGTTGTGTTTCTGTATACCTGTCATGTATACTTATCTCATTGCAACTGTAAAACAATGTATTTTTCTTGTGTGTTACAGTTTTACAATAAAGAATATAAGAATATTCAGGAGCTTCAGTAATCTCCAATTCAGAATCCCGTTCTCCTGGAATTATTTGAAGTTCATGTTTATGCTGACTGAATAGCTAGATTCCAGGAACATCTAGTGAGAACAGTACAGTCATCAAAAACATCTTAAGGAGGTTATCACCAAACATTTCCAGAATGTTTTTAAAAAACGCTATCCTACCTTTCAGAAGAACATTCTGGGAACCAAAATAAAACTTCCCGCCAAAAACGTTTTAAGAATAGTAGGGCATAATGTTCTAACAATGTTATCAACCACATCTTAAGAAGGTTATCAAAAACATACTAAGAAGGTTATCAAAAACATTTCAAGAAGGTTATCACCAAGCATTTCAACAATGTTTTTAAATAACGTTATCCTACCTTTCAGAAGAACATTCTGGGAACCAAAATAAAACGTCCCGCTGAAAACATTCCTTGAACAACGGATGGTAACAAACATTTCTAGCTGGGAACTCACACATGCCACCGCAAACATGCTATATCTGTTTACAGCTTACCATGAATTACGTGCTTGTTTGTTTTTTTCAAAAGGAAAATATAGTGACATCAGATTTTTTTTAAAACATCATTTTCAAACAAATGCAACAAGTTTGTTTTTTAAAGCGCTCTAGAAATAAATCTGACGTTGACCATGACCGTGTTAATATTTGCCATAACGTTTGAACGTTTTATAAAAAAAGAACAACATCCTGAAAACATTTTCATAATGTTTCTTGGAGAATGTTCTTCATTTGTTATCATGTAACATTAAAAAGGAACATTTTATAAAACCCTTTCTGTCATCTCAGGCCTCAATAACATCCTGAAAACATTTTCAGAATGTTGCTTGGAGAATGTTCTTCATTTGTTATCATGTAACATTGAGGGAACATTTTATAAAGAACATCTTTAATGTGTTACAACGTCCAAAACACATCTTTAGAATGTTGCAGGCAAAACGTTCCACCTTTGTTAACATATCACATTAAAGGAATGTTTATAAAAAAAACGTTGTCATCTCAGGCCTTAATAACATCCTCAAAACATCCTCTGAATGTTGCAGTTAAAACGTTATAGTTAACCTTAAACCTTATAGGAACATTATTTGAAAAAATAAACATCCTAAAAAGGTTATTTGAACATCAGATTAAAAAAAATCTTTAAAACCTTATTAGAACCTGTAGGTTACGTTAGCAAACGTTGTGAGAACGTTCCCTGCTAGCTGGGCTCCCACCTCTGTTGATCTCCACCCGCTCCACCGGCTGTAACGTAACAAACGCACCTTTTTCAAAATGGCGGGCTGTTTGAACTTTTGCTGCTGTTGGATGAACTCCACTGAGCTGCTGTCATTTAGTTTTGGATTAAAAATAGAACCTGTCAGCGTTTTCCAATTATCACATTGAGGAGGACATTGACGGAATAATCCTGTTTTGTGGCTAATTCCTTAGTATTCGGCGCATGGGACAGGTTACCGGCCAGGGACGTTCACAGGTACGGGCTAACAGGTACGGCCATTTTTGCCTGACCTGCCCCTCTGGAGAGAGCAAGAGTTTTTTTTGTTTTCCATTGTGGCCGAATCAACATGATAAGCCCACAATTAGTATTATAGCGTCTCGCTGCGGGAAACACACCTTGTCCGCCTGCCCCCAGTCACGTGACTTTGTTTACAATCTGACAGCTGGAAGCAAAGGAAAGCCCTCCGAGTCCAACGTCATATGGCTATGGTGATCACACCAAACGCCTGCCCTGGCTCCTGCCCGTCTAACGGAGAACACTTCACTGTCCCGCTTTATTGTAGGATTTCTGCCTTGTCTCCACTTTAGCTTGACCATCTCTGTTATTAAGTTATGGAATTCTAAATAAATAAGTAATTAGATACCTTACCGTTACTATGCTCATAAAGAATGATAAGAATATGCTTGAATCTTTTAATATCTCTGTGTCTTTCACACTATCCGTTTGTTAAGACATAATACAAAACTTTATTGTTCATTCACACGGACATTTGTTGCATAAAAGAAATCAACCGAATAACATAAAAAAAAACGTCTGTCAAGTCTGTATTTTTGTATTTGTTTTTCACTTTCTCTGCCATTTAATGAAACAAATTCATATTAAATAAAGTTACAATTGAATGTATTAATAACAGAGCTGCGACTGAATATTGTTTATTAAATAAACTGATTAATATTTAAGACTAACTTATCACAGAAACATATTTTTGTAAAGCCCATGGTGACGTCTTCGATGTGTTGCTTTGTCCAAACAAACGTCTTAAATCAGACAATATTAGGTTTTCAACTTTATAAAAATGTCCTGGATTGAATAACTTGTAAATCTATAGACTTAACATTTCAGTTCTAATTTAGGACTTAATGTAAATGAAGTACATTAGGTCATTTGCATAGAATATTCAACTTTTGCAGGATGTAAATGTCCCAAAAAAAAACGATAATTAATTACATGACATGTCACTGGTTAGACACTTTTATCTAAAGCGACTTACATACTCAATACTGTGGGCAATCCCCACAGGAGCAATTTGGGGTGAAGTGTCTTGCCCAGGGACACAACGACATGCTGACTGCAGTGGGGTTTGAACCTGTGACCCCCTGATCCCAACACTTACGGACAACCCACTACGCCACACGCCTAATTGCAACCTTTGTCTATTTTTCTATTTTTAAAATGATTCAAAGTATAGAATTCATACAGACTGAAAAAGGACACTTTAATTTCTGCTTTTCTATGTTTTATATATATTTTTGAAATGTTTACTTTGACATCAGGAAATTGTGACGTCCAATTCTTTAACTGTTTATTTATTTAAAGGTGGGGTAGGTAAGTTTGAGAAACCGGCTCGAGATACACTTATTGTTATATTTCATGGAATGCTCTTAACATCCCGATAGCAATGAATATCTTAAGTGCTTTGACAAAAAATCCATAAAAAAATTCCATCTGTGGAAGCCGTAGCACTGTAAAAAGCACGACCAATCATTTTAGCCGGCCCGGCTAAAATAACTGGATGGCCTACCTGCCTGTCAGCCTTCCATCTGTGCACAAACTTATCTCGTGCCCTCATTGGTCATGTGCGCGTTGTGTGTTGGAGGAGGGGCTCTGTAAGGAAGTGGCAGATTTTTTCCGGCTGTGTATTTTCCAAGCCCCCAGGAAGTGCGCCGGACTCAGATGAAAATATTCGTGCTGGCCAAACGGCGGTACTACACTTCCGTTTGGTTGCCAGGCCCGGAAACACTTTTTCCCATTGACTTACATGGGGAAAGAGTGGTCTGTAAATCGTTGGATTTTTTAAACTAAATAAACTACCCAGTATGAACACTTGTATATCCCTTATTAAAAACATTCGTTCCTCAAGTTGTAATAATGTGCTAATAACGTTATTCTGAGTTATTTCCCTCTGCATTATGAACGCGCATCTAACACACGGGACCGCGCCGCCCGGCACGTTCATGTTACGTGTCCCGACCAATCGGAGCACACTGTGCTCACAGGGAGGGTGGGGGCTGGAGCTATTGGAGCTCCAACGAGCCGTTAAAGGCAGAGAGTGAAATTCAGTGAATACACGTAGTTTACAGAGATGCTGTTTGAAAAACCAATGTGAGTTGCGTTTATCTTTACCCATGGATGCACAATAAGAACGGACCCATATCGTCTTACTGCCATCCCACAGAGCTGTAATAATGGATATATTGCACACGTTTGCTGTAATTCATTATCATGCTACATGGGCTGTATGATTAAATCTTGTACCGTAAATGTTGTATTAAATAAAGTTAATATATATATATATATATACACAGTGCAATCATTCTTTCATGCTAAATGAAGCTCTGTTGCTTGGATATCTCTAGATCCGGTTGAAGCGTAATATAAGTACATAACGATTGATGTGTACATTAGCATAATTACTAGCTAGCTGCTAACTGCTGCCGCCTCGTTAATATAAATCCAGTACCGTGCTGTCATGAACGCACGGTGCTGTTACGTGTACGCAAATTGACGTGCTTGATGTGAACGAGCATGTTGGTTAAAGTTGCGCATGCTCTATGCGCGCACATACGGGTACTTCTCAGGCATGCTGGGTAATCTGTGACGTTTCACTCTCTCAAAAGTTGGGCCATTTAATCATCATGCGCTAATGAGCAACTCTCATAGGAATGAATGAGGCCCTGCCTCCCACGCTGTATCCAGTTCTTATTATTCATCCATGGTATTTTCAAATTCTAGCGCACTCGAGCCGGTTTCTCCAAAATTACCTACCCCACCTTTAATACACAAAATAATTTATTCAATATAAAAAAAAAATGATCAGCAGAATAATTGTCGTAAAAAATCATTGTTTTTTTTTTAATATCAATGTCTGAAGAAATGAATACGCTTTTATGACACATTAGATTAGATTTATTGTCCCCAGGGGGAAATTCATTTCCACGGCACTGTACACAAGTCTTTAAAGAAATGATAGGACCAACTGCAAAGGAGTCGTATTTGAGGAGTGATGTGATTATTGAAACCATCACTCCTTCACTAACTTCAAGTGTTGAGAAGTTCTGATTCAGCCCAGCAGGGGACAGATTGATCACGTTCCTCGCATGTAATGAAGAGCAGCATGTTGCAGTGAAGAAACGCATCACTGCCCATCAGACGGACTCTTAGCTGAAGTTAGTTTGATAATCACCAGCTGCTGGATAATGGAGTCTGCTTTAAGTTGAAGTCAATTTAAAGTTCCATTTGATGAGCTGCATGTGGCCAAAGAGTGCTTCATAAAAAGGTCGCAGGATGACTCCTCTCAAAAGCCAACACGTGTCCAACTGTTTTCTGTCGGATCAAAGTCACATTCAGCGTGACTTCTACTCGCTCAGTAATTGTTAAAGGCGGCGGGACAATTCTGATGAAGTCAGAAATGCAAACACAGAGCTGCATACTGATGTGTTGGCAATCGTGCTGCAGTTTGATGTTGGAGGGAAAACTGTGGTATGAAAGACGGACATAGAAACTGTTCAAATATCTTCCAACAACCTCAGCAAAACGAGTCTGTTTACCATGGGATGTTAGACATTTTGTAGTTCAGCCAGGGAGAGTGCAGTCAATGCAGACTCTGTACATATGAAGCTGCTGAGAGGCGTATGGCAGTAATTACACTGTGGTCTTAAGTCACCTGGGAGCAGCTCAGACGTATAATAAGTCTGTGTGTGTGAGAGAGACACAGAGAGAGTGTGTGCCTGAGATCAGAAGGAGTCCTCTGGAGTTACTGCAGTCTGAAACTCAGCCACCTCTCCACCCGCCAACAACATTTTCTCTGCCACGCTCTGTACACACCACTGCCCGTGTGATATCGGTCTGAGAAGCAAGCGTTACTGTCTGAAGGAGAAAGCGTGGGCGAAAAATACAAGTACGGTAGAAAAAGTGTCTCACTCACCCAGTTGTTGTTTTTTGGCTACAAGTGAAAATATCTTATGTACAGATGAGAAGTTTTCTTACTGAGAAAAAATAGCGAAAATAAATAAACAATCGTTGAGTCATACTGAAATCAATACATTGCACCAAAAAAAAGTATAGCAGTATAGTCGACTGTCCTCCTGCTTCATCTCTAAAACACACATTTCATGCCCGACAGAAAATGCGATTTTGAGGCCGTAAATATCAAGTAAACGTGTTATACCAAATTTGCTGATGAACATAAATATTTGTATAATATTACAATTAAATAGTTGTGATAAAGTTGTAATGGAAATTGTCTCAAGAAATTCATGTTATTCTGAATAACTAGATAAAAAACTAATATGTGTATATCGATACATCAAAGTGTAAGTATGAACCACAATCTCCCTTTGTGAGTCATGTTGTTTTGTTTAATCAGTGAAGTTGCTTTTTGGAGGAACCAGTACAACTGATCAGATCAAAACCTCACAGATAATGTTTACTGTCACAAGTTAAATAGTTTAGTTAATCTTTCCCTTAGTATGAATTTAGTATCTCTCTCTGTTGCCATGTCAACACGGCATCAAAGTGTGTCTCAGAGCGTGTGAGAGATCGAATCAGCCGAGCGATCGAATCAAAGAGCAGGTCCACTTTACCCGGCCTGATTTCCTCCCTCTGATCGCAGCGGGCCGGAGGAATTTAGGTCAAGGTTTTACTCTGAGAAGATGGTCTTGTCTTTAATGCTGCAGACACTCCTGCAGACCTTCACTCTTAGCTCTCACGGTCACGACTCAGACACTGGAGATAAACTCTGAACAGCAGACCTCTCCAAAGGGCACACAGTGTGAGATCCACCTCCGAGCAACAACTCTGAGCTCTGCACTTTCACGCTTTATTAAATCAACTTTGTGGGAAAGAGCTGGATGTTCATCTACAACCATAAATATCACGGAGCAGCTTTACTTGCGTTGCCTAAATGTAGGTTTTTAAATCTGTGTTAGCAATGTTATTATATTGTTATTGTTATACTATTAAGTTCACTAAAAGCGACCTTGGGTTTCCTGAAAGGCGCTATAAAAATATTATATATTATTATTATTATACAGTGTGAGATCCACCACTGAGCAACAACTCTGAGTATTTGTATACTATTAACACACATTTAGTTAATCAATCCTCAACATCAGCCCTGTAATAAATCTTACTTTTATAAATCTACCAATCTACATCCAGGCCTTGGTGAGACCATACTCTCCAGCATGTGCACGTCACTCGGCGTCAGCTAATCGGCTTGCTGCTCCTTCTCTGCGAGTGGGACCCAGGTACCCCTCAGAAGCACTGTTTGCTATCCTGGCCCCTGAACGGTGGAATGAGCTCCACATTGACATCAGGGCAGCAGGAACTCTGCATATCTTCCATCGCAAACTGCAAACGCATCTGTTTTTAATTGTAGCTGTAAAAAGCAGCACAAAGTTAACTTATGACTTGTAACTAATTCACTCGCACTTCCAATGGTATGACTTGCTGAAGTAAATATATCAGCACTTTCCTTCTTGTTCTCTATTGTTTCTGCTCTTATTGTAAGCCTCTTTGGATGAAAGCATCAGCCTAATGAAATGTAATAAATCATTTTTAAGCTCACGTCTACAATTAACACATTTTTCTCTCGCTGTCAGGAGCTCCTTTATTTTATTTGTGCCATCAGCAAAAGAAACAACCCAGGCAGTCTAACTTTGATGAGCATTGTTTTTCTCATTTTGTTGTCTTTTATCGACTGTCTTCACAAACCTGCTCTGCAGTGGATCGACCTTCGCATATTTCAATCTCTAATTAAGGTCTTTATATCATTGGACCAGACTTTAGCCACTATGTGTTTTATGTTGTTCAAACCAGCTTCTAGCAGCGTTAGACTTTAAACTCCCCCATGGTTTTGTTCAGCCACCTGTCGCCTCATCACATTACCCTCCACTAACTGTGTTTTCTTCTTCTTCTTCTTCTTCTTCTTCTTCTTCTTCTTCTTCTTCTTCCCTCTGTCCTCAGTACTTCGTCCTGCTGCTGTGTATCTTCCTGTTGGAGATCCTGGCTGGCGTCCTGGCTTATATCTACTACCAGCAGGTAATCCCCTTTACGATCCAAAAAGTCCTTTCCAATATATTTGGCAAGGCACCTGGGGATTTGATCTGTTTGGTAGGTGGTTGCAAGGATGGAACAGCAGCTGACAGATATGGGAAGATTAGATATTGATTTCAAATGACAAAAAAAGTCATTTTAAATTGGACACAGATGTTAGGATATATTTGAAGTCACATACAGTCTTCGCTGAGTTGCGTTTGTTTCGTTACTCTTTTTTTGACTTCTGATATTTGTTTAACCTCTTGGTGGACACCCGCCTGTCCTCATAGTAATGATCACATGTCTATGTGTGTAAAAGCTGTGAAGGACTTTACTGGAAAATCAATAGAGCATGCTTGACACTTGTTACGTGCCTTTTGATCTGAGCACGTAGTCAGAAGAGTTCAAGACTGATTATAGTCCCGTGGCCTTTGCTGTGATTTGAACCACCACAAAACCAACATGATAAATGAGTGTGTGGATTTATAACAAACAAATATCACACTGAACTATTTTACTTTGGGAACATCTAATGAATACTGTGTCAGATGATTTGGATGCTTTTTATTAGTGTTTGGATTGAATTACACTCAAACTCATTAAACTCTACTTCTCTACCACAGGTTTAACTGCAGTACTAACCACTACAAAATGCACATGTGTGATAACTGTCTCTTCTCATGTGCTGTAGTTGACTAAATCCGACAGCGTGTGAGTTATGACTGACTGCAGGGCAGGTAGTTGCAAATGAGAAGGTTTTTTTTCTCGTGTAATATTAATCTGACACGGCTCTGCAGCAGCGTCACCCCCTCCTCGACTTGTCTTTAAGGCTGGTGGCTTGTAGCTCAGCAACAGGACTTTTCAGTCTAGAGCTGCACTGCCTTCATTGTAACATCCTCATTCATAATACACAATCTCCTGAACACGAGCTGTCTCTCAGTAGCTCTCTGCTGTTTCCTAAAGACCCTTTACCAGCTTCAACAGATTGTTACTGTGTTGCTAAATGCTTTAAAGCCACTCTCTTTCCTCCCTCTACTCTTCCTCCCTTGTTAACTGATCCTGATTTCTTAATTCGTCGTGAAAACGTAACAATTGCTTTTAATTGCGAGACGTCAAACACACTTATTGAAGCTGCAGGTTCTCCACACTCGTCACCTAGAGTAAAGGGAAGCGACAGCAGCAGCAGTTTGCAAACGTTAACACATTTCCTTCCTTTAGGAAAGAAAGTAATAGCTGCTGAACTTCATCACTTGAAGGCAATCACAGCTATATCTGCAATTACATCTATGTCATGAAGCTGTTCTTCATGTGTAAGGTTTGCTTTCTTTAAAAGTGCTTCTATCTTTGTACAGTATGGCCTGAGATCAACTTAATCACACACTTGATTTACAGAGTTACGCCAATTGTGTGTGTGTAGAAAAATGCTTGTTTATAGTACAGTTCTGGTGACCTGAAACGCATGTAAAAAGATTTCAATAGTAATACATGTGTACGTTTAAAAAAGGAGGTCAAGTAGCAGCCATATAGAAGATTTCTGCAGCTGTCGAAGTCAAATCAGCAGATGCCGGGCCGCTGTATAGCTCCGTTTGTTTGGACCATTTGCAGAGTTGCATCCCCTCTGTTTCCCCTTTCACTCGATTAAAGGCACTCGTGGTAGCCCAGAAATAGCTTTCTTTTTTTAAACACAGCAGATGCTATTACCTTCCTTACCTGTAGGTGGTGCACAATGTTGCTGTTACTTTGTTGAGACTCCCAGGCCAGCTGCAGTGTTGGGGCGATGGCTCCTAATAGATGCTTAAACTCAGGTTAGCATGTATTTATGGTTAATGCCACATCAAGCTGATCTCTCACACTCTGGCTGTTTCTTCTTACCGAGCCATTTCACACTGCCGCAGTGTCTCCCAGACTATCAACAGGTGAAGTGAAATGCTCCCCTCGTCCTCTCCCTCCCTCTTTGTCTTCACCTCCCGTCTCTCATCTCACTCTGCCCTCCCCTCCTCCCTTCATCATTCATTCCCTTGATATCTCCTTCATGCTTTGATTTACAGTGGTTTCCCAGCTGGCTTGTTGCCATAGAAACTGAGCCCCCCCAGACCTCCCGCTCCTGGAGTGTCTGCCGCTGGTCTCGAGACCAAACAAAGAAACATACAGACTCTCCTCTGCTCCTGTGTTGTTAACCTGCTGTCCATGACGTGTATCGTCAGGAGGGAATTTAAAATCCTGTGTGCGATACATCTCCTCAGTCAACAATTACATCATCTCATTTCATCACTTGCTCATGCTCCATGCTGGCCTAGGATTTCTGTGTTGCTATGTCGTTGGCTGTTAGTGAATATAATGTGTGTGTTTTGTGTGGCAGCTGAATCAGGAGCTGAAGCAGAACCTGAGGGAGACCATGACCCAGAAGTATCAGCAGAGCACCCACGAGCACATCACCAGTGCGGTGGACAAGCTGCAGGAGGAGGTAAGAGTCTAAATACCAGGATGTAGAGTGGCGTGGATACAACTAACAATATAACAAGGTGGAGGTTCAGGCTGATGCCAACAATTATTTACATTATCATTTAGTCTTTTAATGGTTTGGTCTATAAAAGGTCAGAATTCGTGAAAACGTCCATCCAAGTTTCTCGAAGTAGAGCTTCAAATTTCTCGTTTTGTCAGTCCAGATTTAAAATAGGACATTCCCCAACAGACGAAGCAGGAAGTCTCCTTATTGGAGGGGCTGGAAAACTGCATTTTTTGCAATTTTACTATGAATGTGTCATAGCGTCTGTAGCTGAGGTACATTGAATTGTATTTTTAACATAAGCTCTTAAATGATAACCGATTGTAAAGAGTGCAGTTTTTTTCTGGCCCAAAATACATTGGTCACCATCATTATTTTTAGCGAACAGCTTACGTGTGAGATTCTCATTGACTCTCTTGAGGCCTGTTGATTGGTTTTGGTACCCTATCATCCCATCAGATTAGAGATTTCGGTGATGAGGGCGAGTCAAAAACAAATCCGATTCCAGTCTCTCAGTCTTCAGCTAAGCATGATGGACTTGTCTTCATCCTGTTTTGTAATTCACCTTCTCGATGCTTATACAAGACGACAGCACATGAAGGAACGGATAAATGTGAGCAGCAGTCGAGACTTCAGTTAGGTTCATGTATTATTCTCAGTTTTAAAATATGAGCTACCCCGGGCTGTTAGACGTCAAGGAAGTTTACTACTCCAACTCCAATAAATTAGGGGTGAGGGAAAGATAGACTACTGTAAGAATCCAGATTTATTTTCTGTGATTCCTAATCCATTCACAACTTCCCAAAAAATATGTTTAACCCTTAGATGCATAAGTGGTTCTTTTTGGACCCGGTGAGGTGGTTTTCTTAGAGTATCTTTGTAATTACATTTTTTTATCATTTCATATTCCAGCTATTCCTCAAAAAACATGTTTTGGATATCATGCCATTCAAATTTTAAATTTTAAGAATTGTAGTTTTTGTATTACTACCCCAAGCTTCCATAAGTGGGTCAAAAATGACCCGCATGCATTTTCTATGGAATTCCGTTTCTTTTCAAAATGTAAAAAAAATAAATAAAAAAAAAAATAGTGAAAAATTAAATATAAAATATTTCTAGTGTGATCCAAAATATAATACTGAATATTATACAAGTGATTTTTCTTAACCAAAATGACAAAAATGGCATAAAAACACATTATTCTAATACCCGTCCTTTTTGACCCACTTATGGAAGAGTGTAGGGTCCAGTCACTCGTGCATCTAAGGGTTAAATAAATGTTTATTTTCTTCTACAAAACAGCCCAGATATTGCTACTCAGGGACAGTAATCCTACTCAACAAGTCTTTCGTTTTGTCCAAGGTTACAGTGTGAGTGTTTCTGATAAACTAAAAGGCAGCTAGGTAAACACTAACAAGCTTAATAATGTTATTTATGAATCATGAGCCAAAGGATTGAAATTGATTCTGGAGATACAGAAGGGTTCACGCCCCTAAGCTAAGCAACTGCTCGCTGTAGCTCTTTATTAACCATACAGATCTCAGAGCTAATTAACCCAAAATGTCAAACTATTTCTCCAGCAAAATACCCATTTTGTATAAAAAGAATTGAACAATGTCTTTGTATACTTTTTTGCTACCATCAAAGTGGTCTAAAGATAGGCAATGTGTTCGTGTGTCTCCCTCAGTTTAAGTGCTGTGGCAGCAACAGTTCGTCGGACTGGGCTGAGAGCGTGTGGATCCGCTCCAGAGAGGCGGAGGGCCGCGTGGTGCCTGACAGCTGCTGCAAGAGTCTCACCACGTTCTGTGGCCGCAGGGACCACCCGTCCAACATCTACAAGGTGGAGGTGAGAGCAGGATGGGGGCTTTACACAGCGGGGGGATCAGTATTTCTGTCATGTCTCAGCATGTCAGCACTGAGATGGGTGGTGTGATGGCAGTGATGGAGGAAGTATTCAGATCCTACACTTAAATAACCGTACTAATACCACACCATAGGAGTCATGTTACATTAGTACAAATATGCAATTTTAGCCAGGAAAATGTATTTAAAGTATTTAAAGTATAAATACTTAATGCAGAAAAGTGTCCTCTGTGTATGTGCATAATATACTATTATATAATAAATCATAAAAAATAAAATGTTTTCCCTTGAAAAATAACATAAATGGACTAAATAGTTGACAATTAATTTACCCTCAGTTGACTGATTGATCAATCGACACATTATTAACTAATGGTTGTGCTGTTGTTGGATAATTTAAATCATCACAAAATACATTTTATAAACGTTTTACGTGTTTTTTTAATGCAGAAATCTCCATTTAAAGCTGTCAGATACATGTAGTGGAGTACAATATCACTCTCTGGAGTAGTGCAGTAGAAGTATAGTATGCAAAAGTACAGTATTTCCTCAATGTGTACAGTAGTATGTGTAGGTACTTGTACCTAGCAACATTTCAACATTGTATAAGAACAACAGAGTTAGAAGAAATGTAATATCTGAGCAGTATACACAACATTTGTTTGCAGTGCGACTCCCTCATCAACATGACGACTCTTTGTTTTCATTAAGGGGGGGTGCATCTCCAAACTGGAGAAATTCATCCTGGACCATCTGAAGATCATCGGAGCAGTGGGTGTTGGGATAGCCTGCGTACAGGTGAGAAATAAAGTCAACTCTTTTTACAGTTTGCTCAACATACATAGAGATTCAATAAACGTATATCCATGGAGAATTTGCTAAATGTTTCTTCTCTACCATCCAACCCCCAGGTCATAGGGATGGTGTTTACATGCTGCCTATATCGAGTCTAAAGGCAGAGCCGTACTAAAGAGAGAAGCAGAAGAAGAAACGTGTGGGAGAGGGAGGTACTCCAACAACACATGCCATACTCAAATAGCCCATAGGTACTTCTCTTTCCCTTGCACATAGGGGAAGGAACATTTTGGCGAGGGATCAAATTGCACATCTGAGGAACTCATTTTAGTAAACAAAGGGTGGAAAACACTACAAGGTTTTGAAGTAATTAGGCACACCATTTGCAGCCTCAGCTCCATCTTCAAGATCACAGCGAAACCCTCAGAGAGAAACTGATGGGATTTCTAGCAGAGATAAATGAGTGTGGGACAGCCTCTTAGGGACTGAAACGTTGTAGTTTTCTTCCACTCCGATCCCCTGGATGTGCAATAGTTTGTGGACCAGGAGCTACACCCCAGAGTGCTGTTGGGATCAGTGCAGTCAAAATGTAAGCCCTGGTCCCAGCAGTGAGTCCCACCTTCTGGAGCCCCCTAAACTGCAACAGCATTTTGATTCCTCTTTAACTAGCCAGTCATGCATTTCAAATATCTGTTCATTAGTGGCTTTTAAACTTTTACACTGTTTGTTTTTATATTTTGTAAATGGTTGTTTTCAACATTAGAGGTGCTTTCTTGTGAGCTATAATTGTTACCTATGTGTCTTCATATTGTCCTATCATGTTTGATCATATCATTTCTGCCACCTTAATGACCTGCTTTAACTCTGTGAGACAACTCAAGTTGATCTTAATAAAGTCATTATGATAATGTTACATTCAAGCAGCGCCACTCATATTGCTCATAAGGAAGTGCCTCATGTTTGCGCCTTTTTTATACAAGGGATTTATCCACTGATGCCAAAGTTGTCAACTTTGTGTAAAGACCTACTGTCTCTCTTTCAGCCTTATTCACATTTCTATTGATGTCTCTCTTTTTAGATTGTTTTTATAAATTAACATTTGTTCACTTTTCTATAGACCATGAATATATGATTGTATTTAAAGGACACATGATAGTCACTCACTGTTTCCCATGTGCCTCAAAGACGACACTAAATTAATCTGCTGTATTTCTGTCTTTGTGATAATCCTGGATGTAATTTAGTTTGAATAAACATTGATTAACAATAACATTTAGCTTCTGTGGTGCTTTCTCAGCAAAAGTCAAGTGGGATTTTGCAACATGAACGGTGTAACAAACAGCATCTCCATTTTTCATTCATTGAGACAACTGATATTATTTTCAATATCGTAACTGCCCAAACGTCCTTCACCTCACCTTGTCAGGGCAATTAATCCCAAAAACTCTATACAATACTTGTGTAAAGACAACCCCCCGTGTCTGTAACCAGTGGCCCTTACACAATTGGTACCAGCTTACAGGTGCATTAGTGTATTAACCCAAAGTCATTTCCCTAATGTTGCTGTACTGTGGAGGTTTAGGATGTGAGCCATATTCTCCACGGCTACTACTGGAGTGTATTACCTATAGCATGACAGCTATACAGTCTGTAATGGGAGTTATTCTGCTGTTCAGTGCAAGCCCTCCTCATTTGACCCCTTGTATTTGTTTGGGGTGCATCATTACTGTGAGCCGCAGCAGTTACGGCGTGCAAACACAGGGGGGCAGCACCCGCCAGGCTTTCAGCACCACAACACCACACTGATGAAAACAGCTGGTAAGAGTGTGAGCAATAACACCCAGAGGCTATTGAGGATTACCCCCTCCCTAAACACACTCTTCTCATTCAAAACGGCAGAAAAGCTTTAATGTGGTCGCCCAAAGTGTCAGGAGGGGGAGGGGGGAATGGGGATTTGTAAGCATGGTCACAATAACAAAGGTCACTTAGACATTGAACTTCATCTGATTGTAATCTGTGAAAAACATTGAATATGTTCATCTTAAAATATGGTCGGAAAATGAAATGGCATGATCCTATATTGGTTTCTATTTCTCTGTGCGTGAATATGTCAGAGTAAAAAACATTTCCCCTCTGTGTAACAGGCGCACAATATAAAATGAAACAACATAAATCTGTGTGTATTGTCATAATACCCCTTGGAAGTGCTCTCTCAGCACACCGTGTGAAAGCTGAGTCATCCCTCAAAACGAGAGAGTCGCGTTTTAATTTATTTTCCCCTCACAAGGGAGGTGGGGGGTTCCGTAGTTAATGTTTCCATTGGAGTGAAAGTAGTTCAGCACATGGCAATTTTAAGAGGTTAACAGGGCATTTTTCCATGTAGCAGACATCTGCGGAATGCTAGTCCTGCTCTTGACACAGTCGTCGCCTTCGGTTCGGGAGTTGCTTGAATTTGACTTTTAATAGATGACAGAAATTATGACGAGCCTTTGATCCACCAGTGAGTCCCGACCAATCGTGCCCCGCTGATGGAAGCCATAATAAATCCCCCTGACCCCTGCTGGCCGTGCGGGCCTGCCTGCCGCTCTTGCTGTTGAAGGAGGACATTTTCAAAATATCTCCCACAATGCTCAGTTGTCTATCCAGTACAGCCTTCCAGCTTTTTCTTTTCCTGACAGGTGATTTATGTGCCGACAAACAGGGGGCTGTGCTTCATCTGCAGCTGGTAACCCTTGCAGGAACATGCAGGGTCACCCAAAGGCAGGGGACATGAGTCTTATTTTAGATATAGTTTGCATAATTTCCCTTAGTTTAAGCAGGACACGTCAGCTGCTGAGGTTAAGAATTTGTTGTTTCTGATTTGGTTTCACAGTCACATTTATCATGAGCTATAACGGTTCCTGTTGTCACCGGGTCGGGTAGAGGTTAAGGTTAGGTAAGTATAGTTATGGTTTAGTTTAGGGTTACCTACTGTATATGGAAATGACTGTACACCACAAGTGATTCCCAACCTGTGGGTCAGGACCACCTAAAGAGTCCTGATGATGAATAGAATTGGAAAAATATGCATATTTATTTATTTATTTGTTCCAATTTGTTGCCATTTTTCTGTGGTTTATTTGACTTCCTCAAGTACATCAACAATTAAATAATTCTGTATGTATTTGATAACTGTCCGGAGGTATGCCAAACTTTCACATGGGTCCGAAAATAGACATTGCATCGTGTGAAGAGGTCACATGCCAAAAAGGTTACAGAGCGACTGTACATTACATCAGGAAAGCGCCACAGGTTATTCTGAAGGCAGAAATTAGCTGTGACTTTCAGACAGCTTACCGGGGACTGGGTGTGAATAACGGAAGTGAAAAATATCTTGCTCTCATGTATAGCTGTATGAATGCTCTGCATTAAAACCTCTGCAGCCGACTCAGACACCTCAGGTCATTTTCATTCAAGGCTGTTTACATTGTGTGTGTGTTTGTGTCAGGAGGGGGGGGGGGGGGGGGGTTAACAGATCTAATCATGAGTCTGTAGATGGCAGCAACACTCTTGGTCAATCTGTCTCAATAAAATGGAAAAAGTCTATTGTCTTGGCGGTCAAGGGCTGCCAACTGAAATTGAAATTAATTGGGATAATCCAGCGTGTTGGAACAAATAAATCCACAGTCTTTACCAGGAACAGTTGTTTCCACCTGTGCACATATACAGGCCAAATGTACATTTTTAAGAAGCAGCCGTTAACATGCTGAAATGCAATAAAACAGAGTAACAGCGTCTACTTCACTCGAGTGATGCTGATGACTCTGGGTTAAGGATGAGCCTCATTATGCAGCAGAAGGAGCCAGATGAAATGTCAGATGTATTCTGCTCACTTGGTTAAACTGTAAATTGACTTGCAGAACATTACTGACTATGTTTTACCCAGTTATCAACAGGGTTGTTAAGCGCTAACTTCACATTTTTTGGGGAGGGGTGTAGAAGTAGTGTGCTGATTATGTAAGTCATTTACATTTCCTCCAATTTAAGAGTGACTGGCTCAGCGAACCTAGATACTTTGAGCCTCGGTATAGCTTTCAAGCTCCCCTCTGATTAATTATGAGGAGCCGTGTGAAATAAAACCTCTCTCTGAGCTGCCTCTCAGTTCTTAAGACATGTCATTGGTGCATCTGTTGGGGGGAGAAAGAAGGAGCACCTGTCAGGATGCACATCAGGGTAAAGCTCCAGTGTGCTGACAACAGGCCTCACATGGCTCTTATCCCTCTGCATATGAATACAGTAACATCGTCCACATACGTCGCCCTGCCTGTCACTCACTTGTTCGCTCAGGCTCACAGCTGCCCAGAGCTGACTCCCTGAAGCATAGTGCCTCAACATCTGGCTCGACATCCTCCTCCTCTTCCGGGTCACATCACATTCTGCATGATTCCTGAGGTGTTCAGACCTTCTCCAAGGTGGTTTCCCCAGATGGCTTTTGATTTTCTTCCAGGGGCTGGACTGTATGTTTTGGGTTGTTAGGGTGTTGATAACTTTGTGTGGGTGTGTCCTCTGGGTTATGGTGGAGTCAAAAGAAGGTGGCCATGGCCTTGTATGTGCCAATGGAGATGAAGAAAAAAAGCAAAGGAGCCCCTTACTTGGATATACACTACTAATATTTATGCAACAGATTGTTTAGGTGTAATTTTAGAATTTTACTCAAGATCTCAAGATGGACAAGTCATGTATGAGAGACCACTAATGTGCTGACCTTTCTCAACACATGTTGTATTAATCACTCTGGACTTTTGAATCGCAATATTTATATTATTATTCTTATATATATATTTATTTTATTAATGTTATGCTGATATGGATCTATGTAATGTAAGTTCAGGAGACAACTTTTGCCATGCCAGAGAAACAAAACACTAACATGGTTTTATTTGATCTTTATGACGTAAACCTATGAAGAGTACAATGAGCTTCTTCAGCTAGAATTACACTAATTAAGCTTCTTTGCACAAGGTCAGAGAAACAACGAGTTTAATTAGAAAGGGGCAAAAATAATTAAAAGGACAATAGGGTTTTGATTTCCAAATGAAACCCAGACAGAAGAGAGGATGTGTTTGGTATGAACTTCTTCTGCAGAGATAATGTTAATTTGACCATCACATTAGATTAAGCCGTCACTGCTTCAGGGCCATGAATTAAAAAGATGACATGGTTTTATTTGAAACCCTGACAGGAGGAGATTATTTAAATATTGACCTTCTGAACGCTAATTAGCTTAATGTCTTTGCGGAAGTCTGCGAAAAAAATTCAACATGTGTAAAAGGAGGTAAAGTAATTAAATAAAAATGACACAATGGTTTTATCAGTACCTTAATAATTATTAAAGTTATTTATATCAAGTGGTAAAACTGCAAGACCAATCAACTTGAAACAAGTTGGAAGTAAAAGTCTAGCATTCTAAATGATACGTGGAAAAAATAAGTGGCAACTAAAAATGCAGAATGACCTTGTCTATTACCTGTGTTTGGTAGATTAATCTATAACAAATATCATACTTGTTATCTGATTATAATTTATTTTATGTGAAATTCTAATCTGTAACATATGTAACTATTGTTTGTGAATAAATAGAATGGAGTAAGAAGTACAAAATAAATCATCACAAAGCTTAAACCGGGGTCTTTTTTCATTAACTTGACATAGGAATGAAGAGGAATATAACTACACTCTATATTTTCCAGTAACAGGGCATTGCGTGCGTGCGTGTTATAGTTTTGAGGGTTTTAAATGCTGCAGTTGCTCTTGATTTATCTAATTGAGATGATCTCGCCAGTGTTGAGGGTCAGTGACTCGGACATTAAATGATTCTCTAAAGTGCATAATAAAATGCTCATTGACATACTTGGATTAGACCATGGGGCGAGATAGGGATGTAGATATATTTTTAATAACTTTGCTCATGCAGGTAACATCCTAATTAAAGAAGAGCCTGCACACACAAGCTTTTGTGTGGTTTTTCAGATCAAATGTACATTTTGATTAATCTGGCCACCATGCATCACTACATAAACCATAAAACAATATCTTATATATTTCAATATATAGTTATGACATGGTAAATGATCTGTACATGACTACTTTTATTAAACTAAGTGGATACAATTATTTCATTTAGACTTGAGGACTGAGGAGCAGTGATACAGAAACCCCTCAGGGCGTCTGAATATTGGCACAATTATAAAGTCAATGTTCTGGGACATTCTCCCTGCTCAGAACAAGGGTTCCTTTTTTCAAGAGGTAATTGCAGTGGGATTATTACATTTTGTCTTTATCCTATTCAGAGTGACTTTCAGGTGATTATCCAAACCCTGCTAATTCACTGATCAATATACTTACTGTGATTACTAGCACACTGTATACTGTATGTAGGCCTACTATCAAAATATAATAAAATATGGCCCTATCAGGAGTAACAAAATATGCCTTTGAGTTTATTTAAGTGCAGCTAATTATAATCCAGGGACATAACTGTATAGGCCAATTATTCAGAAAAGGGCCATTCCGATGAATACTCATATTCTTTACTTGTTTAAACTCTTTATTGCAGCATTTTTCTTGAGTATTTTATACTGTTTTAAACTTTTAGCAGTGGTGTAAAGTAATGTTTTGCTACTCTACCCCATTACAGCTAGGAGGTAGTGTACTTTCACTCAACTACATCTATTTGATACATAGTTACTTGGAAGGTTTGTATTAATGATATCAAATATAAACACTTAAAGACTTTAGTTACACCTGGAGTAACACTCACATGCTTCCCTACAATAGCACAGAGTTATTCAAATTAGCTGCACCTTTACCAGCTTTGATAAGCACATTAATGCATTGATAATCTTAATCAATAAATGTAATATTATTCTGAAAGGGAAAAATGCATAACGAGTACTTATTTTTGGTACTTTGCAACCCAGTCTCACAGCATTTCGTGTTATACTGTAGTCACGAAATTAATCTATTGATTCGTGTTCACCAACACGATTTCCCCATTTTTTTAAAAAAGCAATGTATTTCTATTGGTAGTATGTTTCGTGCCTGCACCAAATAATAACAAATTAGAAGGAAAAAAAGATTTAAAAAATACAGATTTCAGTATGCTGAGGCTCTGAGCCCCATTTCTTTTCCTTGTGGATGGCAAAAAAAGTCAGACATTATACAATAATAAAAAAAAACATAATCGTGGCTTGATATTGAGTAAGAAAATGTGTTTATGAACCACACAGCTTCCGGTCTTCCAAGACCCGACCGGACAAAAAGACGTGGTGCACTAGCCTACCAATAGAAATACATTGCTTTTAAAGTCGTTCTGTGTGACACAAATCAATAGATTAAATTAATTTCGTGACTATTACACAAAATGCCATGAGACTGGGTTGTACTTTAAGTATATTTTGATGCTAATAGTTGTTTTACTTGAGTAACATTTTGAATGCAGGGATTTTCCTTGTAACAGAGTATTCCTACACTTCTCATTTAACTTAAGTACAAGATCTGAGTACTTCTCTCCCTCCCAGCTAGAAATGTTTGGTTCTAAAAACATTCTGAGAATGTTACATTCATTGTTCTAGGAATGTTTTCAGCGGGAAGTTTTCTTTTGGTTCACAGAACGTTCTTCTGAAAGGTAGGATAATGTTCTCTAAAAACATTCTTAAAATGTTTGGTGATAACTTTCTTAGGATGTTTTTGATAATCTTCTTAAGATGTTTTTGATAACATTGTTCGAACATTATGCCCTACTATTCTTAAAACGTTTTCAGCTGCAAGTTAGACTTTTTTATTAGAATGTTATTGTTTTAGAGTATGATAACATGCTTTATTGTTCCGATTTATCAGAAGTCTTTTCTTTTTTTTATAAATGCGACCAGCAGCTAGTACAAGTCACTGTCGGTATCACATGTACTGGAGGAGACCCAGAATCAGACTCGGAATCAGTTGGTGAAAGTAACATTTGTTTATTAGAAAAGGGGAGCTGGGAGTGGAGGTTGGCTCTGGCGGCAGTGGGAAACAGTTGTTCCAGGGTGGGTAGAGAGGCCTGGCTGGTCTTGGGAATGTGGAAGGCCTTGGATTCCTCCTGGGAGAGACATAACAATGAGTGTGAGGCAAAAGCAGGCAAAGTTGTCAAAGAATATGCTGGTAAAAAGCTAGAGCTGCACGCAACAAACCGTTCACAGCAACAAACCGTTCACGGCAACAATCCGGTAGGGAATGAGTGCAGGCTGCAGGTTTTCATAGTGTGGCTGATGAGCAGGTTGCAGGTGTGGTTGATTGGAGATTGCTCCCAGCCGTGTCGAGCAGACCAGCAGGCAGAGAGAGAGAGAGACACACAGTAGAAACAAACACATACAAACACTAACAGGGGTTTCAGGGACGGGCAGTGACAGTCGGTCCGTTCCTCTATATGTCTGTCGGTCTCAAATCTAAAGGGTGCAATAACGATTTTTATCCAATATGCATAAACAGCGGACACTGTTTACTGTATACACAGCCCTCACAAATCACACACGGCCAGATAGCTTATGCAACAGTTAGAACCTGCATACGAGACACAACCTTTATAGTCAGAAAAAAGTGTGATTATTTTTGGATATTTTACACAAATGATATTATGAATACTGTGGGCCTACATACCTTAGTGTGATTATAAGTGCATGTTTGTATATGTCCTATTCATTGTCTCAATGCGCTCATACATCTTAGGAAAGTTATCACCAAAAATGTTAAGAATGTCTTTAGAGAACGTTATCCTACCTTTCAGAAGAACATTCTGGGAACCAAAATAAAACGTCCTGCTGAAAACGTTTTAAGAAGAGTAGGGCATAATGTTCTAATAATGTCATTGTTGTGTTCTGTGTATAGAGCTGTGTGTTAGTGGGAGCCCCTAGTGGCGAGTGATAATAGCGCAGCCTTATCTATCACAGGAAATAGTCTTACAGGAAGTTGCGTCAGTCAGTTGGGAAATTACATGTGTCTCGTTTTGTTAGCTCCACAATCTGGCTGCATCCATCTTCTGGAGACTTGTTAAGCGCATTGTCTGTAAGTAAATATGTTAGTTGAAACTATATTAATGTAGAACAGTGTTTATTTCATCATTTGATCGTATTTCATCATTTGATCGTATTGTCCTCTCTGAAGAACCAGCACCTTACCGTGGTAGAGAGGTTTGTGTGCCCTGATGAACCTGGGGGCTGTGTTGTCTGGAACCTTGTGTTCCTGGTAGGGTCTCCCATGGCAAATTGGTCTCAGGCAAGGAGCCAGACTAAGATTGGTTCAAAAGACCTGATGAAAGACGACACAGGAAGTGAGGATACCTGGCCCGGAGGAAGCCCGGGGTCCCCGTCTGGAGCCAGGCCCAGAAGGAGGACTCGCCGGCGAGCGTCTGGTGGCCGGGCTTGCCACGGAGCCCGGCCGGGCACAGCCCGAAAAGGCAACGTGGGCAACACCTCCGCTTCTCCGTCCCACGGGCCCACCACCTACGGGAAACAGCGATGGGGTCGGGTGCGCTGCAAGAAGGGTGGCAGTGAAAGCAGAGGGTCTCGACGAGTGGTGGGGGAAGCCCTCTGGATAGACCTGGTAAGCCCAAACATGTAGTTCGGGTGAACTGGGAACGTCTGGAGGAGGCCCAAGTTCAGGAGGCCTTCAACTCACACCTCCGGCGGAGCTTTTCGGGCATTCCTGTGGAGGTTGGGGACATTGAACAAGAGTGGTCGGTGTTCAAAGCCTCTATTGCCAAAGCCACGGCGGGTAGCTGTGGTCTCAAGGTCTTAGGTGCCTCAAGGGGCGGTAACCCTCGAACCTCCTGGTGGACACTGGTGGTCAGGGAAGCTGTCCGACTGAAGAAGGAGGCCTTCAGGGATTTGTTATCCCGGGGGACTCCCAAGGCAGTTGCAAGGTACCGACAGGCCCGAAGGGCAGCAGCCTCAGCCGTGGCCCAGGCAAAGCAGCGGGTGTGGGAGAAGTTCGGAGAAGACATGGAAAAGGACTTTCGGGCGGCACCAAAGTTGTCCTGGAAAACTGACCGACACCTCAGGAGGGGGAAGCAGGGAACCATCCAAGCTGTGTACAGTAAGGATGGGACATTGTTGACCTCAACTGATGGAGTGTTAGGGCGTTGGAAGGAACACTTTGAGGAACTCCTGAACCCGACAACTCCGCCCTCTATGTTAGAGGCAGAGCTGGAGTATGACGGGGGATCAACACCAATCTCCCGGGGGGAGGTCACTGAGGTCGTCAAACAACTCCACAGTGGCAAAGCCCCGGGGGTGGATGAGATCCGCCCAGAAATGCTGAAGGCTCTGGGTGTTAAGGGACTGTCATGGTTGACACGTCTCATCAACGTTGCGTGGAAGTCAGAAACAGTACCGAAGGAGTGGCAGACCGGGGTGGTGGTTCCCCTTTTCAAAAAGGGGGATCAGAGGGTGTGTGCCAATTACAGAGGCATCACACTACTCAGCTTCCCCAGGAGAATTTACTCTACGGTACTCGAAAGGAGGGTCAGGCCGATTGTCTAACCTCAGATTGAGGAGGAACAATGCGGATTCCGTCCTGGTCGTGGAACGAAGGATCAGCTTTTTACTCTCGCAAAGGATCCTGGAGGGGGCCTGGGAGTACGCTTATCCGGTCTATATGTGTTTTGTAGACTTGGAAAAGGCATATGACCGAGTTCCCAGGGAGTTACTGTGGGAGGTGCTGCGGGAGTATGGGGTGAGGGGGTCTCTACTCAGGGCCATCCAATCTCTGTACTCCCAAAGCGAGAGCTGTGTCCGGGTCCTCGGCAGTAAGTCGGACCCGTTTCCGGTGAGGGTTGGGCTCCGCCAGGGCTGCGCTTTGTCACCAATCCTGTTTGTAATGTACATGGATCGGATTTCGAGGCGTAGTTGTGGGGGAGGGGGTCTGCAGTTTGGTGGACTAAGGATTGCACCACTGCTTTTTGCAGATGATGTGGTTCTAATGGCTTCATCGGTCTGCGACCTTCAGCACTCACTGGAACAAATCTGAGGCCATGGTTCTCAACAGGAAACCGATGGACTGTCCACTCCAAGTAGGGAATGAGTCCTTACCCCAAGTGAAGGAGTTCAAGTATCTCGGGGTCTTGTTCTCGAGTGAGGGAACAATGGAGCGTGAGATGGGCCGGAGAATCGGAGCAGCGGGAGCGGTACTGCAGTCACTTTCGCGCACCGTTGTGATGAAAAGAGAGCTGAGCCAGAAGGCAAAGCTCTCTGTTTACCGGGCCATTTTCGTTCCTACCCTCACCTATGGTCATGAAGGATGGGTCATGACCGAAAGAACGAGATTGCGGATACAAGCGGCCGAGATGGGTTTTCTCCGCAGGGTGGCTGGTGTCACCCTTAGGGATAAGGTGAGAAGTTCAGTCATCCGGGAGGGACTCAGAGTTGAACCGCTCCTCCTTCACGTCAAAAGGAGCCAGTTGAGGTGGTTCGGGCACTTAGTAAGGATGCCACCTGGGCGCCTCCCTAGGGAGGTGTTCCAGGCACGTCCAGCTGGGAAGAGACCAAGGGGTAGACCTAGGACCAGGTGGAGGGATTATATCTCTTCGCTGGCCTGGGAGCGCCTTGGGATCCCTCAGTCAGAGCTGGTTGATGTGGCCAGGGAAAAGAAAGTTTGGGGCTCTCTGCTGGAACTGCAACCCCCGCGACCCGACCACAGATAAGCGGGAGAAGATGGATGGATGGATGGATCGTATTTCATACCTTTATTATGTGACGTTAAACTGCATCTGCACCACTAGGCCTAAGCTAACGCCTCATGTCAATGACAATGTAATCTGTTAGCGTATTAGCTCGTCGTTAGCTTAGCCTCTTTAGCATACTAGCTCGTCGTTAGCGTAGCATATTAGCTCGTTGTTAGCTTAGCACTGTTAGCATTTAGCTAAACTCTTGTTTTCTCTTCACTTATAAAATAGATTAGTTTGTTAGCCTTCTAAACTGTCTAACTAGCCTAGCATTACCATAACATGGTCATTTAAGTTGTGTTTCTGTATACCTGTCATGTATACTTATCTCATTGCAACTGTAAAACAATGTATTTTTCTTGTGTGTTACAGTTTTACAATAAAGAATATAAGAATATTCAGGAGCTTCAGTAATCTCCAATTCAGAATCCCGTTCTCCTGGAATTATTTGAAGTTCATGTTTATGCTGACTGAATAGCTAGATTCCAGGAACATCTAGTGAGAACAGTACAGTCATCAAAAACATCTTAAGGAGGTTATCACCAAACATTTCCAGAATGTTTTTAAAAAACGCTATCCTACCTTTCAGAAGAACATTCTGGGAACCAAAATAAAACTTCCCGCCAAAAACGTTTTAAGAATAGTAGGGCATAATGTTCTAACAATGTTATCAACCACATCTTAAGAAGGTTATCAAAAACATACTAAGAAGGTTATCAAAAACATTTCAAGAAGGTTATCACCAAGCATTTCAACAATGTTTTTAAATAACGTTATCCTACCTTTCAGAAGAACATTCTGGGAACCAAAATAAAACGTCCCGCTGAAAACATTCCTTGAACAACGGATGGTAACAAACATTTCTAGCTGGGAACTCACACATGCCACCGCAAACATGCTATATCTGTTTACAGCTTACCATGAATTACGTGCTTGTTTGTTTTTTTCAAAAGGAAAATATAGTGACATCAGATTTTTTTTAAAACATCATTTTCAAACAAATGCAGCAAGTTTGTTTTTTAAAGCGCTCTAGAAATAAATCTGACGTTGACCATGACCGTGTTAATATTTGCCATAACAGGAACGTTTTATAAAAAAAGAATAACATCCTGAAAACATTTTCAGAATGTTTCTTGGAGAATGTTCTTCATTTGTTATCATGTAACAATAAAGGAACATTTTATAAAACACTTTCTGTCATCTCAGGCCTCAATAACATCCTGAAAACATTTTCAGAATGTTGCTTTGAAAATGTTCTTCATTTGTTATCATGTAACATTGAGGGAACATTTTATAAAGAACATCTTTAATGTGTTACAACGTCCAAAACACATCTTTAGAATGTTGCAGGCAAAACGTTCCACCTTTGTTAACATATCACATTAAAGGAATGTTTTATAAAAAAACGTTGTCATCTCAGGCCTTAATAACATCCTCAAAACATCCTCTGAATGTTGCAGTTAAAACGTTATAGTTAACCTTAAACCTTATAGGAACATTATTTGAAAAAATAAACATCCTAAAAAGGTTATTTGAACATCAGATTAAAAAAAATCTTTAAAACCTTATTAGAACCTGTAGGTTACGTTAGCAAACGTTGTGAGAACGTTCCCTGCTAGCTGGGCTCCCACCTCTGTTGATCTCCACCCGCTCCACCGGCTGTAACGTAACAAACGCACCTTTTTCAAAATGGCGGGCTGTTTGAACTTTTGCTGCTGTTGGATGAACTCCACTGAGCTGCTGTCATTTAGTTTTGGATTAAAAATAGAACCTGTCAGCGTTTTCCAATTATCACATTGAGGAGGACATTGACGGAATAATCCTGTTTTGTGGCTAATTCCTTAGTATTCGGCGCATGGGACAGGTTACCGGCCAGGGACGTTCACAGGTACGGGCTAACAGGTACGGCCATTTTTGCCTGACCTGCCCCTCTGGAGAGAGCAAGAGTTTTTTTTGTTTTCCATTGTGGCCGAATCAACATGATAAGCCCACAATTAGTATTATAGCGTCTCGCTGCGGGAAACACACCTTGTCCGCCTGCCCCCAGTCACGTGACTTTGTTTACAATCTGACAGCTGGAAGCAAAGGAAAGCCCTCCGAGTCCAACGTCATATGGCTATGGTGATCACACCAAACGCCTGCCCTGGCTCCTGCCCGTCTAACGGAGAACACTTCACTGTCCCGCTTTATTGTAGGATTTCTGCCTTGTCTCCACTTTAGCTTGACCATCTCTGTTATTAAGTTATGGAATTCTAAATAAATAAGTAATTAGATACCTTACCGTTACTATGCTCATAAAGAATGATAAGAATAATGCGTATTGAACTGGTTTAATTAATTAGTGAGTTTAAAAAGGTAATTATTGAAGCCCTATGTTATCAGTAGCCTATGTCTGCACAGCAGTAACAACGGTACAACTACATTAAAACAGAATTGTCCCCATTGTTTCTTTAATATGTACTAACATTATAGATATTTTAATGAGATATGGACCGCAACAAAAAATGTGCCTGAATAACGAATTTAGTGGTTGGACATAAAAGTCAACTGAGTGTCACTTGCAATGACAGTGTTGTGTTTTTATGTTAGAATTTTCAAAGGGCCTTTTTTCCAGTTTAGAGCAATAGCCCCTCCAAATGTCTGTGCACGTCCCTGTTACCGGCCTCAAACAGCACTACAACCCGTGGTAAAGTGTTCTTGTCCTCTATGGTCCACGGACAGCCGTGGAGCTGTTAGCTGCAACCAAGGTAAGAGCTGATTGTGTTGCTAGTTGTATGAGCTAACGGCCTGTCTCTGCTGTGTTTATGAGGTTGATAATGTTGGTATTTGAGTGGTTAAAATAAGTGTATTACTATAGTGTGAAGTATATTTCTTTTTAAATGTCAATGCTGTCTCTACTAGGCTCCTTTTGGCTGCCAAATTATGATGTTATGCTAGCTAATTACAGTACAGTGGTAGGTACTCATCTCCAGATGTCGCTGTGTAAATCGGGTTACAACTAAATCCTAAATTCAAAGTACATTACAGCTAGCCTAAGTTTCATCTTAAAAACCAAGGTTATTTTGGGCCTACAAATATTAAACTTGGAAATGTCTTTTATATGCAGTGTTTCCCCTAGGATTGAGTCATAGCAGTGGTGCTAAGGCACGTGGGCCCAGTATAATGTGAACACTGAGCGCATGGAATTTTTTAGTGTGTGCACGTGCAAAGTGCGCCACGCCAATTTGTTTCTATGTGTCTGCCAGCACAAGAAAGGCACTTGAGGCCTAGTCAGTGTTGGGAAAGTTCACTTTCTACATGAACTAGTTCAGTTCACAGTTCACACATTTTAAAATGAACTAGTTCAGTTCATAGTTCATAATTCAAAATTTTGAACTAAAGTTCATGGTTTCAAAAATGAACTAATTTATAGTTTATAGTTCTTTTTTCAATACGTTGTTGCGATCTATTATTTGTCTCCTGTACGATGTTAATGGGATTTGGGTGGTAGTGGATCTGTTTTGGCTCTCTTTTTTATTCGCCACTCGCACATACCGTGAAAGGCTAGTCGTGTGCTTATTCTCAATGTGCCGTTTAAGGTTTGTTGTCGACTTCGTCGATGTACGGACTTGCTTTTTCAAACCGGGCGGACACAGTTTACAGGCAAACGTTTGATTTTTTCCATCTGAGTCAGTACTGACTTTAACGTAAAACTCTTTTAAATGCTCATACGCCGACACCGTAGACGTAGTAGGCTTGTTTGAGACAAGCAAGACCTGCGCAGACCTGCGCAGTTGCGATCAACGTCTTGCTAGTGCGTTGCATGATGGTTAGTCATTTTGTCCGACTTGCTCTGGAGGCTCGCCCACATGAGACTTTGAAATCTCGCGGGACAAAGACACCCGCAGCCTTGAGAGCGAGGCGAGTTGGCGCACTTGCTCTCCACGAGCTGCGGAAGCGAAATGCTTGATGGGAAACGACTCGCTGGTATCTCGAGCTGAGCGCTCATTGGTGGTTTTTACCACATTTACCATATGAAACTCTCCAATTGGCTGGCAAAAGTTTGTTGTTGTTTTGTGTCAGTTTTACGTCACCACATCCATTCCCATTTTTCATCATTGTTCCACAATGTTTATCATCATGAAATTAATATCTATATATTTTATACTATACTGCTTACCGTTTTCATACTTTATATATCTTAGCATATTCATACACACTGTTCATACTGCTCACAGGCTGATATCTAGTGTATTCATACCCCACTGTTTATTCATCATTCAATTCATTCTATATGTTATTCTGTAGATTGTGTACATTACTTTCCACTTCACTGCTTGTTGCACCTGGTTAGAAGCTAAACTGCATTTCGTTGTCTCAGTACCTGTAATATGTGCAATAACAATAAAGTTTCTCTTTAAGTTAAACCAAATCATTAAAATAAAATCTATTGTAATGTAATGATTTGGTTTAACCTTATTTATTGAATACATCATTTAAAATGGCAAGATTAAATCAAATTACATCCATGTTGTACACATCATAAAGCTTAAAGTGACAGCTCAAGAATTAACACAGTAGCAGGTCTGTTCAATTCATGCTCATTAAGCTTCATGTGTGCGGATCTGAAGGGACTGATCATTTGTAGCCTGTCCACCTATCAGTTTTGCAAACATTAAGAGGGAGGAGCATTTCTAATAATACTGACGATTTCAATAGGTCTTTGCACTACGTGCTCAGGCCCTAATTATGGAACCCAGTCAGTGGTGTGGTTCATCATCATGACTGAATTAACAAACCTATATAAAGCAATGGAGATCACCTTTGTCTACAGTGGGTAAAATGGAATTTCCGCCATTGCAAACCCAGCCAGTCAAGCCGACTCCGAGTCCGAGCTGTCCGACTTAAGACGAGCTTTTTGACACCTCCCCCGGCTGCGATCGGCTACTCTCGTCTACTTTCGAGGCGAGCCGCAATGTGTCTCAAACAAGCCTAGAGTCTCACTCTGAGCGAGTGCTGCTGCAGCTGCTCTCGGCTTCGTCCATACTATTTCATTCATTCATTCAATGCTCACCGGTTCCGCGGTTCCACATTGTTTGTTGTGAGGAGTCTGATATATTTAGTATATTTATATTTTAGTGCGACAGCCAGGGGTGACAGGCGCGTACGCGTCACAGCCAGCTTGCTGTTGCCAGATTGGGTGGTTTTCCGCATTATCTTGAAGCCTGTTTACGGTGTGTTTTAACTGGGTTTTCGGCTGAAAGGCATATGAAATCTGGCACACTTTTGAACGCCGTTATAATACAGTGCTGAGAATGAACGCACTTTTGAACGCCGTTATACAGCGCTGAGAATGAACGCGTTCTCAATTACGTTCATCTAGCGGAAATACAGTACGTTCAGTTCACGTTCGCCCAAAATATGAACGCGTTCATGAACGATCGTTCATTGAACGCGTTCAGGTACATCACTGGGCCTAGTACCAAGCCCGGTTCTAGCCAATATCTCTCTCTCTCTCTTAAAGGGACAGCGATCTCATCTCATTCTGAATGACCCTAATATCATAACGTGTGTTCTGGAGAATCACAGAACGGATGATCGTCCTTATTATTATGCCGTTTAAACCAATTATTTAAATGTGTTTGTTAAATTCGGCATCATGTAAGTTGCGCTGACAGGTCCACACACTGCTTCCCCGCAGCGAGGCTCCCCCGCCCTCCTGGCTCCTGCTGATAGTTGACGAGCGTCAAGCTCCTCAACCTTGATAATTCTCGATTGTTGGCACGCTGATAACATTTTTTTTTTAAAATGGCACTTCATATCAAAAAGGTTGCCGACCCCTGGCCTATTTGCACAAGATGGTGTCTATCAACTTCCGGCGGGTGGGTGTGAGGGTGAGTACTTCCGGTTTGGTGAAAGCATGGGCAAGCCTGGGCAGCAATGATTAAAAGATTTCTTGCTCCCAAACCATTGTGTATTTCATTGTAGTCATTACAAAAAGCAGTTATACCATACTATGTTTAGGTACTAATGAATTATAACCTCAAAACAAATGCACACAAAAATAACATAGGACAATACATAATATAATAAATACACAATATGATAACATTTTACAGATTAATTTAATACACTTTTACAAAACATAGGTTGATGTTATATCAGGGGGGGGGAAATACATATTTAAAGTTTAAACATTTTAATTAGTCTCTGCATATTTAAGTAATGCTACTTCATGTAACAGATGAACAGATCAAGCTGACGGAGAATTTTTACTTTACACGACACTGTTCAACACTTCATTCTGCTTCACTCTTTAACTAAACAACCGCGGATGTCTTGAAAGATTTTGAAGATATCCGCGTTCTTGTGACACGTAAATACTACGCTTCCTATGTTTTGGTGCGGACTGTGTTCACACCAGCAATGAACCGCTCCAGAGTTCGCAAGCAAGCGCTCCGAGACCACCTATTTTAGCGGACCAGAGTCCGGTTGTTTAGTTCACTTAAGAGGTCTCGGATTGTGTTCACACCGACCCAAATGACCCAAATTGTTGTTATGGCAAATTATTGTTGTAATGTTCTAATGTGCTGGTGATTTACCTAATGTCTTTGTCATTTTACTCAAGGCTCAATAACACTCGCCAGAGTTGAAACGATACTCACCAACAAGAGAGTTCTCAAAGATGTGCTAAAGCTAAGCCATCACTACCAGACCTCATCCCTGGAGTCCTTCCACAACTTAATTCTGCGTTTTACCCCAACAAATTTGGTTTTCCCCTTCATTGGAATGTTGACGAGCTGAAACGAATCCACGTCCCAGAGGACCTGTTAACTCAATTTGACAGGCCCCCCAAGGAGGAAATGATTGTCAGCCGTTTCCCCCCAAAGGAGGTCGAAATCCTACATATTGTCCAGCCAGATCTGGAAACTCCTGGCGGATCCGGAGCACAACACACGACGGAATCATCACTCTGATGCCTTGCCCTAAATATCCTCAGCACCAGCTTACAAAGCTGCGATTCGCAAGATATAGAAAACGCCTATCAGGAGAGGAATGGATGATATATAAATATACATTCACACATTTTGTACATTTGTAAAAATAAAGTTTGATTGAAATACTTAGTAGCCTTTCTTTCCTGAATTATTTGCTCCTATAACATATCATTCATATATAGCAAACCATGATTTGATTTTTCATCAAACGGTAGTAGTTTATTACAGGTAACAATAACTTACTCTTCTTCCGTTGTATTTGTCAAAGGTCCGAAACTGTATTTATAAATATTGTGGAGATTCTGCAGGGTGTATGGGTTCAAGCAGTTAGGCTCTAGTCCTGGGTGGTCAACCATGCAGTTAATGGGTTCTGGAACTTTCAGCATGCGTGTTACAACCTATGAAGGTAAGATGTGTTACAAAACACGTTTAGCAATTAAACCAACTATGGGAAAGGTTTACAAAACAAACATTCAATTACTAAGGAAGTAATAAAAGTGCATATAGTCTATTGACTTGAAAAATATGTATGCTGTATATCTTGGTATATGTGTGCTACTGTTGGTGTTTTCAGCTAGCTGCCGACATAATGTAACTAAGCTAGGCTACCTTTCTTATGCTATTGCAGCACACGTTTTCTCCGTCACTTGGCATCAAAGCGCAGTTTCCACAACGGCACCTAAATAACAACAGTTGTAGGTACATCTGATGACATCTGAAATGTAAGACATATACTAGATAAAAACGTACCACAATGACACTGTTTGGTCTGCTCTAGTGAACGGCGAGGCAAGACTCGCGATTTGGTCTATTCTAGGATCGAACGGAGGTTCGAAATTGTATGCTCCATACGCCATTGTATGCTATATGTAAGCTATCTATATAACTCTCTATCTATCTATCGATTCTCAAATCTAGTATTGCTATGTTGCTAAGTACCCGCTAAACCACTTTACGGCAGATGTCAACAGGGGCAGAGCCTCTCTGGTGGTTGACTAATCAGAACAGTGGCAGAGCTGACCAATCGGAGCACACTGGACGCACAGGAGGGTGGGGGCAGGAACTCCATCGAGCCGTTTAGCACAGGGAGTGAAAACTCATACTATACAGAGATAATGTATGAGAAACCAATCTGAGTTTGGAAAATTGCACAGTATTTGTCTATTGTAATATCCCTCAACAATGGTATTATGATCAGTAGAAAGGACCATGCCATGGGACCTTTAAATAACCCCTTATTTTATAGTGCGATGTATTTTTATGTTCATATAATAGTGATTTCAATGCCACCCCAAAATCATCACTGGTTCCATCCTGGCCACCCCACTGAAAATGTCCTGGCTCCGCCACTGTCGGGGAGGGAGAAAAAGAGCCACAGCGGAGAATAAACAGAAGGGCAACCATGCAAGGGAAGTCTTCTTCGCTGCTTTTGTGGCAGACTACAGCGCCACTTACAGGCCTGGCATATGTACTACAGCGTCTCCAGCGCTTTTGAGCAACAATGGCCGGCCGTGGCCCAACCTCTCATTCCCCTGATAGGTGGAGAATTTACCAATAGCCGTAGCGCCACCGTCCTGACGTCAGGACAGTGTTCAAATCTGGATCAGTCTGGATCAGATCCGTTGCAGCCCCTTTTTTAGAGATTTGGGTATGGAGGAAAATAGAGAGGGTTGTGTTTTCTGACACTTGGTGAGTTCCCTGGAACACCGGGGACACATATTCATGTATAAAAGATGTACAAAAGTGCATTTTGCATGATAGGTCCCCTTTAAATTGCTTTTAATGACTGGGCTTACATTCATTTGAGTTGTTTGACATTTACAGTAATATTAATATTTAGTGTTGGAGTAGTTTTGTAAGTTTTGTTGCTGCTGTGTTTTGCGGTTCAAATTTAACATTGTAATGCTTTTTTAGAAAAGGTTAAAGGTGTATTTATCTTGTAAACGAAAACATGACCACACCAAACTGGATGAGCTTCGGAAATCAATTTCTCTATTGCCTGGTAACGCATCAGAAAAAACAATAATTCTAGGTAGTGACTTCAATGCACCTGGTATAGACTGGGAAAAAGAACAACCAGGGGCAGACAACATAGCTCTAAAAATCAACATATTTTAGATAGAGATGTCCCGATCCGATCACGTGATCGGGGATCGGTGCCGATCACGTGATTTTCAAAAAATCGGGGATCGGGATTTTTTTTTTTTTTTTTTTTATAATTTTTTTTTAAATTTATTTAATGTTACAAAACAAAAATGACCATGTTCACGTCTTAAAGTCATCCTGAGGACTTCGTTTTGGTTTAAAATTACACAACATCATGTAGGTGTTGCTGTCTTTGGGCTTGTTTTCATAGACCTGGTTGCTTATTTCTCTGAAATCTGGCAACAGAGTGGGCACAGTGTCTAATAGTAGCAGTAAGCTAACGAGAGGCTACGTTCAGATGGTGACTCGGGAGTCGGAACAGAGAAAATGTCAGGAGTTTGTAAGTATTATAAAATTGAAAGCGAAGGCAGTGTAACAGCCAGATGCAATGTTTGCAAGGCAGAGGTTCCGCGTGGTGGAAAGAACAGAGCTACGTTCAACACGACCAATCTAACACGCTACCTGAGAAACAAACACCAACAACAACACGGCGAGTACACAGCGGCCACTCAGGTAACGGCACTGAAACAACCGACACTTTCAGAGACTTTTAAAAGGAAAGAGAAACTGCCCCAGAACAGTGAAAAGGCCAAACAATAACAGCCAAGATAGCTGAATTCATCGCGTTGGATGATCAGCCGTTATCTGTTACCTTTGTTTTCTCTTAATGCATTGCATAAAGATCGGATCGGGAAAAATCGGTATCGGCAGATTGTCAAAATCAAATGATCGGAATCGGATCCAGAGCAAAAAAAGGTGATCGGGACATCCCTAATTTTAGACATAGCCAAAGAATACTCACTAACACAAGTACAACTCGAGCCTACTTGAAAACAGAACATATTAGACTTGATATTCACTTCAAATCAAACGCTCGTGAAATGTGCAAACAATACCTGGCATATCAGATCACTGTGCTGTCATGATGGACTCTAGTATCCATCCTGTATATACAAAGAAAGCCCAGAGAAACATTTACAAATGTTCATTAGCAGACTGGGAAGCGATCCAAACTGGAAGTGTTCAGCACAGAATTTGTTAGAACAGAAAACCAGCAAACTATGAATGACAACTGGAATATATTCTGAGACGAACTGTTTTCACAGATGGATAAGCAGATCCCGACCAAGTTCACTACAACACGGCACAACCTGCCCTGGCTCACTCACTGCATGAAACGCCAAATAAAAAATAAAAATAAGTTATACAACAAAGCCAAGCGATCAGGCAAAACTCGTGATTGGGAAAACTTCAGCAAACAAAAGAAGCATGTTCAAACCTTCGCAGTGCACACTGGGACTATATCGGAAACACACTCACCCAGAGTCTTGCTGAAAACAACACCAGACTATTCTGGAAATAATAGGCCCCGATGGTCTACCCAATCGCATACTCAAAATGATGGCCCCCCAAATAGGCCCACTGCTCAAGTGCATATTTACGCAGTCACTGCAGACAGGCAATCTATCCTGGCTGCAGGCAAATGTTACGCCTATATTCAAGAAAGGGGACTGGCACACAGCCGCAAATTACAGACCAGTTTCCCTGACAGTAGTATGTTGTAAACTCCTGGAACACATCATTTGTAAACACCTGTTGAATCACCTGGAAAGGTATAATGTCCTCACCCCGTTCCAGTATGGATTTCGACAAAACCATTCGTGTGAAACTCAACTCCTAGTCACAATGCATGACCTGGCCAAATATCATGACCAGAAAATGCAAGTCGATGTGGCAATCCTTGATTTCTCAAAGGCTTTCGACACGGTCCCACATAAGCGCCTGTTGCAAAAGCTGGCCCACATGGGTATAACCGGCCCAATACTTGATTGGACCACAACCTTTCTCATGCAAAGAAGCCAACAAGTAGTCGTAGAAGGGGTGAAATCAAGTACAGTTCATGTTCGCGGATGACTGCCTGCTCTACAGGCCTATTAAAAATGGAAGTGACCAAGAAGACCTACAGGGTGACCTGACCAGACTTCAGGAATGGGCTAACACTTGGGGAATGTGCTTTAATGCTAGTAAGTGCTACGTCCTACGAACAAGCAGATCAACAAACCCGCACACTAAAAACTATACTCTATGTGGCCAGGTGTTAAAAGAGGGGACCCACCAGCCTTATCTTGGGGTAGACATTTATAATAACCTAAAGTTTGGCCAATACATTGGCCAAATTGTAACACAGGCAAACCGTTTGCTCGGCTTCCTACGCCGGAGCCTGCAACGTTGTCCCCAGAAACTGAAGGAGACAGCTTTTGTGGCCCTAGTACGTTCTAAACTAGAGTACGCCAGCTCGGTCTGGTAAAGACAGTGATGCCCTGGAATCAGTACAAAGAAGAGGTGCAAGATTCATTTTTGGAGATTATGAATGGGACAGCAGTGTCATAGACATGCTCAAGCGGTTTAACTGGGTGTAATTGAGTGAAAGGCGGCGATTGGTTCTCTTCTTCAAGATTTTCCATAACATCTCAGCCATTGATGCATCAATGTACCTTGAGCCAGTTAGAAGTGCAACCCGCAAAGCCAACTCTTTGAACTTCAAGCACATTTTCGCTACTAGTGACACTCTTAAATACTCTTTCTTTCCGAGAACAATCAGAGAGTAGAACTTGCTACCAGAAGAAGCTGTCATCGCAGAGTCCGTGGAGTGCTTCTGGTAAACTTTAAAGGCCTGGACACACCAAGCCGATTTTGGCTGTCGATGGGCGTCAGGCCGACGATGGGCGTCGACACACCCTACTTAGATTGGTGAACCGTACCGACACCTTTTCGGCCGAAAACCCACCGATTCAACATGTCAAATTGGTGGGCAGTCGGCCAAAAAATCACTCTGACTGGCTGTTCAGCTAGCGAATCAGTGCACGAGAAGCGAAACCGAAGTGAGGGACCCAAACAAACTATGAGATTTCATTTAACTCCAGCTCTCGACACAGGTTCGGGAAAGCCCCATGAGCTTCTCGTTGTAGAGTGAAAATGGAACGCACATGCTATTTGTTGTTTGTTTATATCACGCAGTCTGTTCTTCTCTCGGTTATCGCAGTCTGTCTTCCGGTTGTTGCCTCTTTTGAATGACGAATACACACTACCGCCGCCTGCTGGTAAGGAGAGTTATTGCCACTCACGCATGCACAGTTCGTACGTGCTTCTTGGCCCGTCGGCTGAAGTCTTTGCAGTGTGTTCCAGTGCGACACATGGCAAAGACGCAGAAACACGAGGCGACACAACAGTCGGGGGTCCGTCTGTGTCAGTTCTTTGGTGTCAGATTAGTGTGTCCGGGCCTTAAGAGACATTTAGTGGGGATCATCCATCCCCCACTGAGCGTGATACCTCTGGGTTCTGCTCAGTATTAATCCAAATCCCAGATCCAGATGACCACACCTGTTTACATTATTACTTCCCTGCATTCTGCCTTAATTCAACCCTTAAAATAACTAGTAGCCACATTCATGTCTAATTAGTTAATACAACATTCCAATTAATAGAGGACATGTGGCTCAAATTTGATAATAAAAGTGAGAGTTTCTTCTTCTTTATTGCATTGATTAACATTCTTTATCCAAATGATTTTACATGCAATTAATCTGCATGCATCTCTCTTCTTTTTTCAAAACCATATTTGCATTACAAGCGTCCACAAAATCAACACAAATCCGATTATGTTTTTTTACCATCCTAGAGGCGTCCCAGGTCTACTAATCAAGTTTTAATTTTGACTTCAATAAGATTCAATGATTTATGGATACACGGGTCAAGGTGTTTTCATGGCATCTTAGGGGGGGAAGATGACGACAGTGCATAATATTCCTGCAGATTTAGCGTTTTAATTTTTTGCAGTTTTTGTTTTCTATTTTATTCCCTCTGCACGAGGAGCCAGTAGCTGTTGATAGGCTGTGTCTCCAATCTCTGTGTGTCATTGATGGGAAAAGAGATGGAGGAGGAAGGTGCCATGCCGAGGGGAGTGTGTTGGATATGGGTGTGTGTGTGTGTTGGAATTGGGGGTTGCGAGTTGCTGGGGCGTAAAAAGTCCACTACTATTTGTCACCATTGCCTGTGTGCCCGGCTGTCAGTGGCGCCCGCCTGCATGCCGCAGCAAAGGCCTCTGGGAGCCCTGCAAATCACTGCGTGCATCTGCCAGGCAGGAACCTGAACCCCTGTTGCTCGCTCTGCATGGGAGTGTGTGTTTTTGCAATAGAGACTGAGAGGGTAAAAGAAGGTGAAGTTCGCCTTAAAGGTCCCATGTCATGGCCATTTCTACTGATCATAATTCCATTATTGAGGTATACTAAAATAGATATACTGTGCAATTTTCCAAACTCACATTGGTTTCTCATACAGCATCTCTGTAAAGTATGTGTATTCACCGGTATTCACTCTCAGTCCTAAACGGCTTGTTGGAGCTCCTGCCCCCCACTTGAGACGTTGAGAGGTTCGTTGCTGCTGCGAGGAGCAGACAGGCTTCCGTGTCGGCGATACAGCGAGAACAAGCGAAACTCATCCTGAGCACACACAAACACTCACAGCTGAAGTAAAAACAATAAGTGTGGCTTGATATTGAGTAAGAAAAAGATTTATAATGCTGTGAGCATTAGCCCGTAGTAGTAGTACACAGCAAAATCAGCAGTGCTAATTTAACTCTTATAGAGTCAAATCCAACACTTTTAAAGTGTCTATATAGGTCCACACTGTTACACAATATGACAATGTGGCACTATGTATGTTTTTCCATCCATCTCATTAGAAAACTGTTTGTCATAGGGTCTATAATAACGTAAATCATCAATAGAAATAACAGAAAATGAATCAATCGTCTCCTCAATACAGTATGAACTATAGTGTTCATCAAAATAGTGTCCACTTTGCAAATCAAAATGAAAGCTCGATCTTCATTTAGAATGATATTATTGATTTTTCCAAAAACAGGAGTTTCTTTATCAGTTCTTATGGAAACAAACATTCCAATTTGATAATCAGTTCCATAGTTCTTTACCCAGTTAGTAGTTGACACGTCGCAGTATGCATTCACCTTAAATGCAGCACTTAAAGCCTCACCACCCTCCAAACTGTCGATCATTTCCTTCCTGACTGGACCAAACTCGAACCTCTGAAAATTAAAATTCTCCCAGTGATAAGCCAAATGTCTTTGGTGTTGTTTTACTAAGCTTTTTGTAATGTTTTTGAAATTCTTCACTGATCTTTTAAAAAAATTATGTTTGGCCTCAAATCTCATGCACCATACATGGAGGAGTGGACCTATTTTTCGAATACACCTTGGATAATGTATCATAAAATGATGCTTTGGAATAAGTCTTCTGTCAGGAAACAAAGATTTGAACAGCTTGTGGTGATCAATGATTAAATGCTTCAAATAATATGTCATACCATTTGTAATAATTGGTGAAAAAACAATATTCACAATCTGAATCAAGAGGAGGAGCAGATTCCAACAATTGTTGTTTCTTTCAACAACATCACCAAGAATAAGGGGAGCATTTCGCAAGAGACACCATGACTGAATTGCATTCAATCCAAGATTTTTGCTCTCATCCATTTTTAAACCACTTGGCCTGTTCCGTCTCTCAGTATATCCGTAGTTGAAACTTTGGATCCTCATTGACAGTGTTTCCAGAGATAGACACTTCTTATTGACAAGGTACTGAAATACAAGTTTCAGTTCGTACTGCACTACACCTTCAAGTAAATCGTGCATGATGTCCACCGCGTAGTTATCAGAGGTGTGGAAAAATGTTAGTGTATTGAGCAAGCATGTCTTCTTGACACCAAATGTTGACCCTAAAATAGGATTTTCCTGTAGAGCTGCACAATGTTCTGCATGGATTTCTTTAGTACGAAAAACCATACCAGGGTCAGCTTCAGTGAAGACGGACTGTAAATCTCCTTTGGTAGTTAAACAAAATCTACAACAATATGTTGCGCTGAAACACTCAACAAAACCAAACAGCCCGTGTAAACCCAGATTATCACCTGTTACTTGAATAACAGATCCTAGCAATGGTGAGTCAGAGAAAGGCACCTCTATCCCTTGCATTTAGAGTATTTTAAGATCATCAGTGAGAGGCTTTAGTATTGCATCAAATCCATATTTTTTCAGGTCTTGTGCATGAAAAAGTGCCACGACATGAATATTCATCAGCACAGAATTACATTTTGGGGGTAGGTTCCTCAATATGAAGTAAATACAACCAAGTTTGTGTATACCCTTCTTTGAACCTAAGGGATTTGCTGTCTCAAAATCGTCATAATAGAGTTGAACCTGTAAAGCGTGTTTTTGCTTGGAAAACAAATCATTGCTTTTGAAATATGAACCATCACTTATGTCTTTATTCAGTACCTTCTTCTTGTTGTTTTGCCTGCAGGAATAATTCACATAGTTCACTGTTCTTAAATATGGACTTAAGGGTTCCCAACAAGGGTACATACACAAATGTATCTGTTACAGGTATCTGATTGTAAACTCCTGTTGTTCGATCTCTGCGTAAATCAAATCTGACCCCAAGAACATACTCAACAGGTTCAACAATCTCCCACTTTTCTTCAAAGAACCTTTGTCGTTTGGATCCTGTATTAAAGGATGTGAAAGGATTCTCTAGCTGATCAAAACTATTTTCCAACTTTTTACCCAAATCAGTGCCTTGGACCTCTGAACTGCAGTTGAGAACTGCATCTCTTGCTTGTCTATGAATATCATTTACAAGCTCTTCCATGGACCCCACCATTGCTTGGACAGTGCTCTCAGCAACACCAGATGCTTGTAACTGGGCTACAACAGAACCACACATGTTTAACACGTGCTGTTTATCAAAAGTAACCTGGGAGGTTACGGAAGTGTCAGTACAAACTGCCTGAGAACTTGAAGATTCATCAGTTTCTCGTTGAGTGTCCACATTGTCCATAGTACTAGTTGAACCGTGTCCCTGTGCAGACTGAAGAGGTGCTTTTTGAACCCTGAATAAGTACAAAAGGATAAAGAACATCCCGGCTGGCCACATTTCAAACGTAATGACTTTCCAGGATATAAACCATGGTGAAATTTCAAATGCTGACAAAGCAATGCAGAACTTGTGTGGTGTCCCTTACAGATAAAACAAATCAGCATATTTGCATCCAGTGATGTAAATAACTTCAGATATCAGTGTGCAGAAGCCTTGCTCTGAGTTCTTTGACTCTGGGACTTTCCTTGGCACTTCCAATATCAATGTTAAATACCGTGGTTTGTATGAAAGTGTAGAAGCTGGTGAGGGATTCATGGTAGTTGACACTGAAGATGAATTGAGCTTTGAAGAGTTCATCGAAGGCTGCCATGGATGTCTGCCCCTTGCAAGGGATGGCCTTGTGGTCAACGATGACGTAGAACCGTTGAATGTTGTTCTTCTGTTCACCAACACACAGCAGGAAGGGCTGCCCTGGTTCCAAACTCGAAAGGAAGGTCTCAACACTGGCTCCAATCTACAAAAACGTAGAGAGACAGAGAAGTTTTAATGGCATACTAAGCTACTTAAAACAAAATTGTCCCAACTCAAGGAGTGCCAGTGATATAACAACTGCATACAAAAACTAAAATAATGCCTACCTTGAGATATCTCACAACATGGCTGACAGCTTGATACGAGCTACTTTTAGCACTCTTCTTATGGCCTTTTGAGGTTGGGGGGAGTAGATGAACCAAGAGTAGAATGCTTGACAGGTCACTGTCCCATCCTAGGGGCAAAAAATATGCAAATATAACAGTCAGTCGTTTAAAGCTGAAAATAGTCTTAAATCAAGGTTATGCAACCGATAACATTGAAAGGTCTCAAGATTTTCAGTAAACAAAATCTGCAAGAGAAAATACTTGCCTGACTCATTTGAGTTTTGTTGTGCAGACAAGAGGTCATCAACATGAACATTAGAGTGTAGGTTCTTGCAGTCTGCCAAGATCCTAGGTTTGAAGAAAGTGGGCCATCTCGCCAACATTTTTCCAGAAATCTCTTCTCCAAACATCATTGTGAAATCTTGGTCAACCTACAGGAGAAACACCATGAGTCATGGCAACCCCTCAGACCATCCAAATAATAAACAAAATATGACATGTTGTTCTTACCAAGCCAGGGATGTCGAGGAAACACATCCAGGACTGTTGAAGAGGCTTGCTGGTCCCGAGTCATCCGACACTGAAATGTTGCCTTCATCTTCTCTTTGACAACTGATTCGTCAGCTGAATGCTTTATGAAGGATATTGCCTCTCTGCATTCCTCGCCAGTCAGTTGCTCACAAGTCAAGAGAAAATCCCTCTTGCTCTTTGGACCATCTTGATAGGTAGTGCTGGGGTAGCACCTCCGGGACTGAACCGCAGTGTTGCGCTGAACCGTCTTTATCCTCCATGCCAAGTAGCCAGATCCACCATCTGCATCATAGTAGTGTTCCTGTAACATCCAAAAATAAATCAAAACTGAGAACACAGAAGTGATAGCATTACAGGAAGGTTGTTCAAAAAGTTAAGAATGAACACACTTCCTTTTCACAAATTCGAATACAGGTAATTCATTCATAGACTTACGTATCCATTCTTTGAGTATGGATCTCTTAGACATGGAAATAGAGTGATGATGTCGAGAGCACACTTTTCTCGCACATGTGTTGGCGGGATCCTCCTTTAAAAAAAAATATATATATTTTATCTTAAAAGTATAAATGCCTTACAGCTTTAGATTGTTTTAACATGTGAGCAGCTGTTTCCAAAATGTACATTACTTAGCACTATCTGTGAAAACATGATTAACACCAAAAGGGAATATTCAGTCCTTACCCATGAACTTCGATCATGTCAGCCACCAGTAGGTTTACCATCTGTCGTCGTGTACCATCCATCAATGTTTTAGTTGTCGCATACTCTTGCAAGCTTTTTTCTCCCCCTAGCTTAGACTGGAGAACATCGCTGACCATCTAGAACAGACGTGTCAAACTCAAGGCCCGCGGGCCAAATGTGGCCCGCCACGTCATTTCATGTGGCCCGCGAGAGCTTAAAAGGTTTGATTGTATACAAATAAACAAGTCAAATGCGTGCAGTGACCAAAAACTACATTTCCCACAATACATGCTGATTATGTTACCCGCGAAGTGACGGCATCCCGCCACTAGACTGCAGTGTTTCCACATCGATGCGATTTAACCAACAAGTGGAATTGAGAAATACAAATAATGATCCCAAAATGTCAAGGAAGAGAAAAATTGATGCAGATGGAAGGCTGTTTCAAGAAAGATGGGAAGGTGAATACATGTTTGTGCTTCAAGGAGAAAAACCGGTATGTCTTTTGTGTTATGAGGCGGTGGCGGTTGTCAAAGAGTACAATCTACGTCGGCATTTTGAGACCAAACACGGAGCTAAGTATGCCAAAATCAGCCATCAAGAAAAACAACAAATTGCCCAAGAATTAAAAGGCAAACTGCGATCGCAGCAGAATGTGTTCGCGAAAGCCAGAACCAAAAACAATGCGGCAGTGAAAGCTAGCTTTGTTGTGGCTGAAGAAATCGCACGCGCTTCAAAGTCTTTTTCAGAGGGAACGTTTTTGAAGCAGTGCATGCTGAAGGTCTGTGAGCAGGTGTGTCCCGACCAGATACAGACTTTTAAAAATGTCAGTTTATCAAGAAACACTATCGCGGACCGAGTTAAGGAACTAGCAGGAAACCTGGCAACACAGCTGGCCGAAGAGACACGCAGCTACATAGCTTTTTCATTAGCTGTTGATGAAAGCACAGACAACACGGATACAGCGCAGCTATCTATTTTTATTAGAGGCGTGAAGTCGGACCTCTCTGTCACTGAGGAGCTGTTGGATGTGGCTGCCATGCATGGGACCACAACGGGACGGGACATTTTTGATGCGGTGGAGAAGTCAGTCATTAAAAACGCATTGCCCTGGGAAAACTTGGTGGGATTAACTACAGACGGTGCACCTGCAATGTGTGGAAGAAAAGTGGGCTTGGTTGGACTAATGAAGGAGAAAATGCAAGAATGTAACTGTCACACGCCTCTGATAACGTATCATTGTATTATCCATCAAGAAGCTTTGTGCGGGAAGGTGCTGGGGATGGATAATATAGTGACCACGGTCATGAAGACAGTGAACTTCATTCGGGCGCGTGGCCTGAATCATCGTCAGTTCCAGCTGTTCTTGCAGGAGATGGGCTCGGAGCACGGAGACGTGCCGTACCATACAGAAGTAAGGTGGCTGAGTAGGAGCAAAGTCCTCAAACGATTTTTTGAGCTTATGGAAGACATTGCTCTTTTCATGCAGAGTAAGGGAAAACCCTTGTCTGAACTGTCAGATCCAAACTGGCTGTGTGACTTTGCTATGTTGTGTGACATAACCGAGCATCTCGCCCAACTGAATCAGAAGCTGCAGGGACGCAAACAAGTCATCACGCAGATGTCCGACACGATCACGGCTTTCCAGCGTAAACTTGACCTATGGATGTGCCAAGTGAAACAGGACAATCTTGCCCACTTTCCTGTTTGTCAGAGCATCTCAGCCTCATGTCCCGGTACTTTCTCATGTGCTCAGTTAGCTACCAAACTGAGCCTGTTGATGAATGAGTTTGATCGGCGCTTCTCTGACTTCAGAGCACAGCACTCTGGATTTGCCATCTTTGCTAGTCCTTTCACCACCGACATGTGCACTGCACCCCAACACCTTCAGATGGAGTTAATAGAGCTTCAAAGCGATAGTGGCCTGAGAGCAAAGTTCCAGGATGCTACAATCCAGGACTTTTACCGTCTACTGCCCCCTGCTTCCATGCCACAGCTTCGACTTCATGCTGCCCGTGTTCTGTCTATGTTTGGGAGCACCTATCTGTGCGAACAGATGTTTTCAATAATGAATCTAAACAAAAACAAGCACAGATCACGCATCACTGACGGCAACCTCCACGCTGTTCTACGGATTGCTACAGCACAGGACCTAAAACCAGACATTGACACACTGGCCATGGAAAAACGGTGTCAGACATCTGGTCAGAAAACACATTGGTAAGCATTTTTAAAAACCTAATAAAATATAATTCAACCAAGAAGAAGAATAGTTAAACTATGTGCAATGTAATGATTGTGCTTGCATTTTGTTTTGTGTTTGTTATTTTCAGAACATGATCGTTGGATGAGGATGGTGGAGAGGGGATCCACATGGTGTGTTCAAGGACAGGCAGCATCTCCTCATCAAAAACTAACCTAAAAACTTGACCAATATAGTTGTGGACTGAGACAACCCTTATTGTGAGTTTATTACATATACTACTTTATATGTGTAGAAATGTATTTAGTGTTTGCAGGTTTTATGTGTTTATGCAGACAAATGTTTACTGTAATCAAACCATCTCTCATTAGTTGGATGTATGCCCCCTGCAAGGCTGTGTGCAGCCATTTGTTTTTGTAAAATGCTACATCTGTCACACATGTTCTTAGCAGCTCACAATTGTTGGTTTTACAGTTATTTGTTATTTCAAGTTTTGAACAAAGTTAATGTCATAACTTCTGTTTGATGTTATTTTTCTTTATTAACTTGGATAGTTTGATCGTTGATTGATGGAGTAATGTGGGTTTCATAACCTGACAAATTAAAAGGATTTGTTATAATAACAAAGCAACAAGCAAAGATATTTTTTACATCTATGCAAATATATATATGTAATATTTGTAACTTGAATAAGTAATAAATTCAGAGTTATTTAACATTAAGGAGTAGTTACATTTATTTTACATTGCATTTAGTTACATTGCATTTAGTTACATTTATAAGTTACATCTGGCCCTTTGAGGACAACGATTATGCTGATGTGGCCCTCGGTGAAAATGAGTTTGACACCCCTGATCTAGAAGATAAAGAAGAATCATATGGGAAGTCATTATCTTGGGCATTCCATACAAATCATAGGTTATCTGCCCAATATATCCATGTTTAATGATTAATAAAGAACTGAGTAAATTGCAAAAGTGTAGTCCCCTGTACCTCTTTGGCTGATTCCCGATCAGCGTGGACTCTTTTCACTCCACTGTCTCTCTCAAGAACTATTCTTGCATCTGATGAATCAGACACCGCAGAGGATGAAGCATTGGTCACGGAGAATGAGGTGTCTGAAAGGTCCGACTCCAGCAAAGTGTGCGATACATTTTGAAGCACAACTGCAAGATAGATAAAAGAATGACATACTCAATGAAAGAAGAAAAAAAACATACTTTCAGCCCTCCAAACGATGTTACAGGGTAATCTCAGCAAAAACTCAGTAGGGATGGGTCCCTGATTTTCCATCTGAATCTTACCTGAAGACTGTCCTGTGGACACTTTGACTGTAAGGTTCCCTGCTTGTAAAAGCTCTTCAAAGACATCTGCATCCACCTCTGTCCCTGATTCATCAGTCAAGTGCAGCTCACTCTGTAGTGGTAAACCTAACTTTTCTATGACTGAGAGAGAATATTGAAATGTACCACCTGACAATATTGGTACGTTTAACTAAAACAAGATTCATTTGTTAGACTCAAACAATCAGTGATATGTATTCAAGTTATCCATACCTTTCTGAAGAAATGTACTGTAGCTTACAATAGCCTTCTTCAGTCTCAGCCACTTTCACATATTTCTGGCTTTCGCCATATCTTACTTTCACCAACACGGTGTCCTATAAGAATACAAATGTATTAGCAAACATATTACAGAAATATCTAACAGACCTGTTGCTACAAAAATATAATTATGCATTTAAGTGTCGTTGAAATAATTTAGCAACATGCTAACGGTGGAGCTCAACACCAGTGGCTAACGATAGCAGTATTACTGACATGTGGAGCTGAACATGCTAACATGTGGAGCTAAAAACCCGTGGCTAACGATAGCAGCTAATATGACTGACAAGTTGAGCTATTAGCTGCTATCGTTAGCCTTGGATGTTTAGCTTCACATGTTAGTAATATATATTAAAGTAGCATATATTAGCCTCACATCTAATTCATATTGCAGGAGCTACTATTGTTGGTCACAGGTGTTTACCTCCACGTGTTAGTTAGTAATATTAGCTACTATGGCGTTTAGCTCCACCTGTTAATATGAGTTGCTATCGTTAGCCGCAGGTGTTTAGCTTTACTTATAGCAGCTAAACTTACTAACACTTTAAGCTTACAACCCGCGGCTAACAATAGCAGCTAATATACTAACACATGGAGCTAAACGCCCCAATAACAGACTTTGTAATGATATTAAAAAGATGTTAGGTTAAACACCCCTGGCTAATGATAGCAGCACATATTACTAGCATGTGGAGCGAAGACAGCAGTCAATGTAAAATAATTAGTATTTATGTAGCTGAAGGTAAGCGCTGTTCAATTAAATAAATAAATACCTGTACTAGGCTACTGGTTCGAAACATTTACTTACACTTTGGTCAGTTTATCCTCCAAATAGAATGTGGTGGTATGCTACTCCGATTTGATCTCCCTCCTCGACTGCGCGCGCACACATTCACAGTCACGGCCACACCCAACAGAGCAACAGCCAGTGATCCACAGAAAGAGAGATTGTAACACTGGCTATGTAATTAAATCAACACTCTAGAGTTGTTTGGAGAATTCAACAATTGACTCCCTGTTTCAACACCAACTCGTTTTGAATAATAACTATCTTGGAGTTGAATGACACTTAAAATGAGTTGAAACAACTCTATATTTAAATTTCCAACTCCAACACTGAACATATAACACTTTTGATTTTGCTGTGTAGCCCGAAAAACGTTTACCCATTTAAACAGTCGTGGTAGATACCTTGTTTGTTTTAAACATCATAAATACACAAACAACAATGAATACTTACAGGTTGTGTACCCAAATCTCCCGCTGGTCGAAACAAAGTAGGAACAGCATCGTGCTTCAGTGCCCTACGCTGTACATATCCGGCATGAATCGCTGATAGTGATGGGTCGTTCGCGAACGATTCGTTCTTTTAGAACGAATCTTTGAAGTGAACGAGATGAACTGATTCCTCCCACAAACGATTCGTTTGTTTGAGTCGCCGCCTTCCGCCAGAATCTAAAGAGAAGCTGTTCGCGAACGACGAACTTAAAGAACTGGCGGAAACAGTTCAGAACTGGCAGAAACAGTTCCGAACTGTTTCCTACAGTGTACTGTAATCAGAGCCCTCTCACCTGAGCTCTGACACACACACACACACACACACACACACACACACACACACACACACACACACACACACACACACACACACACACACACACACACACACACACACACACACACACACACACACACACACACACACACACACACACACACACACACACACACACACACACACACACACACACACACACACACACACACACACACACACACACACACACACACACACACACACACACACACACACACACACACACACACACACACACACACACACACACACAGGAGCGGGACATCACACACACACAGCGTTAGCGGGACATTCTCCTCCCCCTGTCGGCACTAAAAGCTTCAGAGGGCGGATAGCTGGGCTCCGTAGCGTCCCACTAGCTTAGCCGCTAGCTAAAGGTAAACATAGATGAGTACATACTATAGAATATGAATAAATCGTCACCGATGTAGAGGATATATTTTTTTATTCACTTTGAACTCGGCCAAATGGAGTTTAATGCTTTGCGATTTAAGTTAGGCCACATAGTACGTGCATGGGTTTGAAAGTATAACGTGCTAGCCTGCTGTAATACATCGTATAGTCAGGCACACATTTATGAGAGATTTAACAATGGCCAATTATATTTCTTAAATAATATGTAGCCTATTCCCAGAGCATAATTCATGGGGCAACAAGGTGAGGTGTAAAATGTGTTTTAATATCATAAATGTTACGCCAGCAAACTTTTGTACGGACTTCGGCAGTAGTGAAGACTCACTGAACGAATTAAGTACAAAAACGAATCGTTCGCGAACGTGCAAATCACCAGAAGTCGTTCGCGAACTGGTGAACGAATCAGTGAACGAATCTTTCAAGTGAACTGAATCAAAAGATTCGTGTCCCCAAAAGGAATTGGAATTCCCATCACTAATCGCTGAAAGGTTTGGGAAGCTTTGTTTCGTGAAAGGCTGGCAGAGGGTGTGGCCTCTGGGTATCCCCACGTCAGAGTACCCAGGAAGTAAACAATGGAAAATGAGAAATCTCCAACGAGGCATTTTGGGGCAGCATAGACTGTGTTAGAGTTTTACTCGCTACAGGGTGTACTTTGAGGGTTTTTGACTCTGCAGACCGTTTACATGCATAAAAACCTTTATAACACACAAGGGGACGGGTAATAAACGGAAAAGCATGACATGGGACCTTTAACTATATGTCAGCGACTCTCGATTGGCTGCTTTGACCTGCAAGACGAGATCATGTAGCCAATAGGGGAAGCTTATCTGTGAACTACTGTCGGCTGACCATAGCTGTGTAAGCAAGTATAATATTATTAAGTAAGGCTGGTCTTTTTTACCATGTTTTATGAGAAACAAAAAGGGAACATTTCACACGGAACTGATGATTGAAAATCAGGTTTGTTGCTAAATAATTAACAGCATTAGGCAGTAGCTGCTCCATAACCTTTTTTCTCAAAACAGATGCTGGATTACACAACCACCCACTCATTCAATAATTTGTTTTAAATTAACATTCTAACTTTTAGAGGTGGTGCTGAATGTTGTTTTTGTGTTTTTTCACAAGACTTTAATGGGGTTAATGTCAGATTTTAGAGGAAGGTTAAACTTGCAGCAACTCTTTAGTTTGGTGCTCTCATGAGCAACAATTGTACAAGGCCATTTATAACACACCAAAGCTGTCTCTGTCCAACCCTGGCCTTGCATGGAGCAGTGTGTGTTTGTAAAAGGGGGATTTGTGGATTTGCTTTGTGTAAAACATCTCTACTACACGCACACACACAAGCTCCTTGGTCAATGCTTCTTGTCCACATGATTCATCTCTTGACACACAGGTCATCATCAGCTCAACATGATAATGAATGAATTCCCCGGCATGCTGAGTAAACGGCGATCCCATGATGGGTCCAGCATGTCTTCGTCAAGCTGTCTCTTGCATTTAGGTTACATAACTGAGGGGGGAAAGGACATGCATCTGTGTGTAATTGTGTCTAGTGTACGTGGGGGGGTACAAGCACAGTTCATCATATTCACAACTGCATTCTGACTCCGAGGATTACGAAGTTGGAATCAAACTGTATCGTTTCCAAAGCTCATTACGAGTAAAAAGTTTGTTGGTCTAGAAAAAAAAAAAATTCTTTATCAAGTCATTATACTGTGGTTCTACCATCATTGTAGTTACAATATTGATAATTAATTTGCAGAATCGATAAATTTTTTGTTTTGTAAATCGTAAAAAGAAAGGTGAAAAAATCTTCTTTCTTCCAAGTCTTTAGTTCGTTAAAGTTACCTTTTCCAATTGTAGTTTTTTAATCAAAAACCCTAGTATAATTTCAGTGATTAATCCATTTATTTTATGTTTTTAATAATTGTATAGATTTACTATCTTTTTTTCTTCTTTTTTTGCCTCTGGCTTATTATCAGGGTAATTTAAACACTTACTGAACTGCATTTATGATAAGTTGATGAACATATCCAACGAAAAATCGGGTTGCGTGGCATTTTTCATTCAGAACCAATGGGTATTTTGCAAGGCTAAAATATATATTTATTTAAATTAAAATGCAATTAAAAAGACGTCTCTTTTTGTTTCAAAGCAAGCTGGACAGTTGCTATGTTGCTCTTGCCTCTGTGTAGCTCAGCTTGGTATTTCCCCATGTGTCACTCTGTTCACATCCCATTATCTCACAGTCAAAGTGCCTCAAACCCACCACAGCTCCTGTCTCCTTTATTCTGGCTTTAATGGAGATCTAGTGATTCTTGGTCATTATCTGATGTCATGTGATTATGTGGGCGGCCAGGGAAGATCCACGCTTGCGTGTGCACACATGTGGTTTGTTTTCTCCTTCTTTCGCTTTACTAGCTGGGGGGGGATTGAAGCTGCAAGCTCTGACTACATGCAGCGCCGCAGAGAGAGAGTCGTGAGTGGGAGTAATGTTGAGGGGAAAAACCCTCTGCAACGGTCTGTTAAAGTGTGTGTGTGAGAGAGAGAAGAGTGAATGTTTATATTTAGATCCAGTGACAGCATTGTGTTGGGAAGCTCTGTGGAAACACGATCACAGTTTCATACAATTCTTTTTTATTTCATTGCTGGACTCCAAATCTGTACTCTGGCTTTGAAACGGCAGGCTCCTTCCAAACAGCTGCTGCATTAGGGCCAAAACTTGTGTTTCAGTCACACTGTTTGCACAATCGGAAAGCAGCCTAAGAGGGCCGCACAGGTGGGTCGGCCCACTGTGTTAACCACTTTTTGTACATTTCCAGTACAGTCACTTTTGGCATTAATGCCCAGCTTTCTGCAGTAAAGAGCGATGAAGGCAGTTTGCTTCTGGGGGAGAGACAGAGAGCAGTTTCTCTGAACGTTGTGATGAACTCTTGAATGGAGCTGATGGTTAGATCTGTAAGAAAATGTTTCACATTTTAGTGTGAAATCTAGTGCACTTAAAGAGATTATATCTACGATTAACTTTGTGCTCTTTGAAACAATTTAATCAAAGACACATTGGTGGTTTAGATAAACAAATATTTTCCACTGAAACTGGAGGAGCTTATAATTGTCTATTATCTATTATTTACACCATCTGCTTTTCAGAATACCTTTATCTGAAATTCCTTTATTAATCCCTCATTGTGTCTTTTCATGTGATCATGCTTTACATCATCCAATTTAATGTTTAATGGCAAGGTATAATTATCATACCAGTACCAGTCAAATCATGATTCTTCATTCCCATTCCATTCCACAGTAAAGAACAAAACAACATATAACCTTTCAATGATTTGCATACTGGTTTTTTTGTTGGGAAGTTAAACAGTTTGAATCCCCATTTTATATAGCTGCGAAAACATCTTCAAACAACTGTATGTCTTGAAGGTTCGCGCCCAAAAATGTACAATATAACATAAGAAAACATCATGAAAACATTTCAATTTTGCCCAACAGTCATTTTTACTGATGAGACCTTGAATGCACCACAGTGTTTCTCTATGGATCCTCTGTTCACCGGTTGCTAACAGCAATGCTTTCTAGCTCTCCGCCTGCCCATTTCCGACTTATTATTTACAATAAAGCAGTTTATCCAACAAACTGTCTCATCTACATTTTAAAACTCCTTACTTCGCCTTAGTATACTGTCGAATATTTTCATGTTCAATTTGTTCTTAGCTCTTCTCAGTGCAGCATCCTCCCCCACGTTGTGCAAGTAAAGGACTTTCTAGGAGTGAACATTGCACCGAATCATTCAGTCAACAGTAAAGTGGACTCACACGAAGATATATGTCCACTGCGCCTCAGGGAACCGCATGTTGTCATAAGTTCACATCGACATCCATGGACGGCTCGTTATGATAATTCATTGGTCCTGATATGAAAATGTGCCTCTCAGATCCCGAGGCTAAGGCTTAGCCAGCTTTCCTTGTTGTAGTTTAGTTGTATTTGTTTCTTGTCTGTAAAAAGGATCAACTGAGGACCAGTGAGTCTACTGCTATGTTTGGGTCGAGTTTGTGTGAAAGCTGTGATTACAGTAGTAGTTCTACTAGAAGTCCACTTTATAAATCTTGTCCTTGGGTTTTAACGAGTTACAATTAAATCTGCTACATTTGTTGATTTGAGAGTTTAAGAGGATTCAAATACTTCCTTTCATCATTTTGCACGAGATGTAAATGAAAGAGAAAGTTATGGAAATGATTTGCTTTTGAAATTAAAAGGAGCTGCCAGCTGACTGCACTTCAGCAGCTGTGATCATCCAAAAACACATTTGCATACACACAATTTCAAACAGACAAACCTATTATCCAGATGCCACACAAACAATCACATGCACTTTACCTCCACAGTTGAGCAGGAGCCTCCCTCAAATAGCGTGATACTGTCATTTGGAACAAATGGACGGTAGAAGCTAACTAATGATATCTGTTTATTTTTCTCTTAGCCTGGGTTTTCAGATGTAGGTCACAGGATGATTCATTGCAGAATCATCCTTGCAAAAACATATAAAAACGACAACAAGACGTTAAGTATGTGGGAGCTGCATCAGCCAGTGAGATGCCTCCTTCCATCCCTGTCTCTCCCTCCGTATTTCCCTCTGTCTCTCTTGGTCATGTTCATTCTGTTTGCAGCTCAACGCGCTCACCATTTGTCCACACGACTCCAAGCAGTCAGCCTATCTGCGTTGACAAGGAGGATCTTGCCAGACGCTCATTTGGAAATAGGTTAGGGCTGCATCAGTGACTCAATTGAGGATGTTAGCCTTGCTCTGGGCCGAGGCAGTTGTGTGTGACACGGCTGCAGCTTGGATCAGAACAGAGAAGGTTTTCCATTCGTTCAGACGTGCTCATTAATGTCAACCCAACTCGACAGCGAGGACAATTTGTAGTACTGTTTTATACGCACTTTGTTCCCTGGTGCACGCGCTGTCAAACAAGTATTTTTATTCAAAGTAGTTGTGACAGCTGAACTTTCCCCAACAGTGACATTAGATGAGTGTTTAACGCACACAGGTGGTGTGGTATTGACACATCTCACTATCTGAAAATATTTGGTGCTGATTCATCGTTTGAAGACTTTTTACTGCGAATCCGTAAAACCTTGTTACATGATACATGATACAGTACGTTGTCGGCCACAGTCCTTGTCGACTGGGCAGATTTCCTCCCAGGGCGGTTTCATCAGGTTGAGTGTAAGCAGTGATGTAACGGGCGCTGACCTCACTAACTAACTCTCAGTGACAGCGAGGGAAGCCTACACAGAAATACTTGGAGCTGGATAGGACTTGACATCATAAAGTATAACCTTCTACATGTTCAAAGTTCAAGTACATGATTTGGTGCAAAAAACAAATTAGGAATATGCAGAGAGGGAAACATTAGAGTCAAACAATAGCTGATTGTGACAATTTGCAGCCTTTCCCTGTTTCACATCAATGGAAATTAAATGGGGATTTATAACTGTTGTTCAAACACAATAGCTTGAGGTGTTCTTTTGGGGGACTCGAAATGAGAATTTAATTATTTATATATTAGTTTCAGATTTCGTTCTACAGCCTAATGTGCATTTCTTTCTGTCTTAGAGGAGCAGGTGGGGGTTTTAGTGAGGATCGAGACTGATGGAGAGCTTATAATTAAAGAAGCATTACTACTGGGCTCATGATTGGATTTTTTCTTATAGTATATTTGATCAGTAATTTTAGTAGTTAGGCGACATATGTATATAAACAGGATGATAATGAGTAATTGTGTAAGAGGGATCTCTAATAATATATGCCTGCTTTTGTAAGATGTATTTTGATTATAATATATAATATCTGCCAATTATAGTACAAAACAATTCACAAATGTGACTCTAAATACCCAACATTATGCTTTAATTTATTCCTCTACACAACATTAATGGCTTTGTACAAATACAGACAGAAGTAGCCACTACTTGTGTATATAAGGACATTCTCCTATCTATTTCTTGGATAGGAAATAGATTTATTGCCAAATCTAAAAAGAAATTATTCAGATATTGTTTGGGCCAAAAAGTGCCTTTGATGCAGATGAAGACCCTTTCACGTATACGGGTATAGACAGTAGGAAGTAAAGACGGTAAAAGTGGTTGGTGGTTGGTGTTAAGTGATTGTGTCGGATGCAGTAGGATGGTTATACTATGTACTCGGGACATTTTTAAGGTAACATAGTAGGACACCTTCTCACCTTAAAGTAAAATTCTGATCAGCTTTGAACTTTTTGTACTTGTTACTTACCATCACATTTTTCTATCGCATCTGTGAAGTTTTTGATTAAGCAGAAATATGAAAAGCATTGCCTTTGAAAGAAATTCCAATGGGCTCTAAAGGCACGGCGGTGTTTCCCATGGAAAGAAATGTGAAAATTAGGTTGACAAAAGAAAGCAGCACTGTGTCAAATTCAAAAACATGCCTGTGGACTTTTCAAATAATGTTCATATTAATCAATGATATTCTTATTCAGTTTAATATGTAAAGGACATTCAAAGGCTGTCATTCATAAAATCTTGCACAACAAATACTGAATCAATTTTGCAGTTCAATGTGCAAAAGCACCAGGGCAACCTATCAATAAATATAACGTTGTTGCAGACCCTCCTTGTTTTTCTATAATATCTGAATATAAACATGTCGATGGTTTTCAGTCACGCAGTGCTGTGTTGCTTACACAGTGCTGTGTTGCTTACACATGTGGTTTTATAATTGTTTTCTCCTATCATAAAGCTTTTGTGAGGTCTTGTCATGTTTCTGAAAGCATTCCTGCTGCTCCATAAGATGAATGCCCACTCCAGTGAAAGATGACAGGTATCAAATGAAATGCTGCTTGATGATATATGAATTAAATGCAGTGTGAAATTGAACCACTTCAAACGGAAATGACTTAGTTGTTTATCAAGATAGATTTTGAGAAGTACAACATTGGCTTTAAATGTGTTAGCCTATTTAAATAATGTTTATATAATTAATACTCTTTCTTTGATGATGTGATTTTCAAACCTGAACTTTTGAGCTCCAGGAATTACAGCCAAATCAGCTCATGGCTTTAGTTACAGTATGATGAAGAATTCACTTTCATTCTCTGGGCATGCTTCTTTGAAATATTGCTAATATTCAGACTAAATGCAATTAGCCCACTGTATAAACGTGGATGGAGTTATATATGCTTCTGGCCAACACATTTTCCATCATAAACACGAGGCTAGGGAGTCATCATCAACTACAGACTAGTTTTCCAAGTCACATGTCAGCAGTGTTTGTTTTATCCAATCTCCACATTGCAGTGCAACATGATGATTCCGTTTTAAGACAATCTGTGTGTTTGCCGTCAGAGAACGCTGCCCGAGCATCTGCTTCCTTTCACTTCAGCGCTCCCTCCTCCTAATTTGTGGGGTTGGTTCATCATGTCATACACGTTACAGCTACATTACAGCCTGATGGAGCCTTTTTATCCCGCTGTGATCAAATGAATCTGGGTCTGAAACAATGAATGATGATGTAACATTCTGGCCACCGGCCACTCGTTGTTGCAAAATCAATTGGTATTTGGCCAGAACAAACGCCTGCACAGAGAATCGAATGTGGTGTGACGGGACACTTCTGAGTTAACAGGCTACTGAGGAAGCACTGCAGACAAAATTCTGTTCTTGTGTTGGCTTTTATTTTTAAACCGATGATAGTCAATGTGAATGTTGCACGTGTGCTTTATATGTGTTTCCAGCAGCATTTTAAACAGCCTTAAGGAAATAGTATCAAATCCTTAACATTTACTTTTAGTTTAATTTATAGAATTAGTTCATTGTTTTTATTTTTGTTGCTGTGGGAGTTATTTATTTAATTTTCTGGCCAGTACAACTATTGACATATTATCATAATCTTGGTACTGCATTGCGGAACTACAGTGTCCTTTTTATATAGGGATGTTCAAAGTTCACCGTTTCACCGTCAACTGACTAACTTTGTATTGATTAAACAGTTAAGCAGCTTGAGGCACAGTATTTTCATATTAGTTTCCCCCGGCTGCCGAGTTATATGCATGTCTAGATTTATGACTTTAGATCAAGTTTATTTGACGTAAAGGGACTCACAGTGTTTGAGGGGGAATGTTTTAACATTATGTGCAGCACTTCCGCAAAGCATCTGAGGCATTGTGATTGTTTTGACAGTCCTGACTTATGTCACAGAAAGGGTGATATTTTAGTATGAGCCCAATTCATGTTGTGTGGCTATTTTCAGATGTTATCAAACCCTAATCCTATCTTCTAGTCTAATCTTAAATGTAAGATAAAGAGGTAAAGGATGAGCAACAAAAGCTTTTATTTTAGTATGATAAACACTGCTTTTTCTATACTTACATTTGACTCTTTTGGTCTAAAAGCATATGCAGCACAGTGCGTTGGTCTGCTTTGTTCACATGCAGATACAATGTGTTTGCACTCAAAGCTGTCGAGCAAGACTGTCAAAAATAAAGTTGGGCTGGAAAAAGCTACAGTGCTGAGGCTGCCAAATAAACACAGCGAATGAATACAAGAAGTGTTGCTCGGTGTCCGTCAGGTGCCTGACTGAAGCCCCTGTGTTGGAGTGACCTCATGAAGTGCATGAATCATGGCCCAAACTATAAACCCCGGCTCTGGGAAAACAACAGGCGGACAGCTGGAGGTGTCTGTGTGACGGTGTTGTGGGGAATGGTCCGTCCTCACTGCGGGACTCTTTGGCAGACTGTGACAGATAAATGAGCGGACGTGATGAACAGCTTGTCAGGCTGATTCTGGGGCGTGTGAGGCATCACCCGGGACGACTCGCTGCACAGCAGGAGATTTAGTCAACACGTACAGTACTCGGATGTGACTTGAGTCGGCTCCAGAGAATAATTTCACATGAACATTTTGACTGATGGAATCAACCAATTGTTTCCACCTAACAGCAAACACACACACAGGCGCTGGCGGGCAAGCCTCTGTGCCCCTTCTGAACCAACTCACCATCTTTAACCTGCAGTGGATCCCCACTTTTGGGTTCAATATTTATAGCAGGATATTTATACTTTTTGTTTAGCACTTCATTAATACAGATTTCATTAACCATTTAACTATACTTCATGCTTCAACACAATCATCTCTCATTCAATGCACTTAATGGGCTCTGTGCATATTAGCTGTCAGCTCTCTGCCTGGTTTCTCCATTCTTCTTACCTTGCGGCGTGCTTTTCTAAACATGCAACCAGATGAAACAAATCCAGTTGCCAAACTGAGAACATGTTGAAGCACTGTCAAAAAACATTGTTTATACAAGCTTTTTGGAGCATTTTTATAGCATTTGTGGTCGTTTGTGAGCGTGAGGAAAAGGAGCAGCGGTGCATTCACAAGTTTAAAGATGAGGTTAAATGACGTCAGACTATCAGCTGTCAGTTTGCACCACAAGCCACATCTTTTCTTCCAACTAGAACTCACCAATATGTGAAACCTAAAATGATTTACCAGGTTTTCATCTTTCCTTCATCATTGGATTACGTTTTAAATGATGTGTCACAGACGGTAGATCAAACCACTGCATGAAATGCTGCATTTCAGAGTGTGATTTGAGTGGAGCTGATATATGACTTGCTTTAAGAACATTGTCAACTGTTAGATAATCTTGTTGTTGTCTTCTTTGACCCCAAACTGAGCCTTTTATTCAGTTCCTCTGTTAAATGGTGGTACAACCGAGACATCCACTCTGACTAACACGGACTACATTGGACATTTGTCCCCGGTCTTTGGGACTTTCCACTGGCAGAGTCTGTGGCGGTTTTTATTTTAAGAGCTAGGGTTTTTTCAATGTCACGCACAAAGAAGACCTAGAGCCAAAAGACAGGGGTAAATAAACAAACGCTACACATGGAGGCACCCACCCGCAGGTGATCCCACAATCATCCCACTGTCACTGTGCACCAGTCTGCCCTCTCTGCTTTTTGTCTTTGCTCAAAACAGCAAAAAAATGCTGATATTGTTGTAGTTGGGGGAAGAAAGAACAGGGACTTAGTCATGCTGCAGAAAAAAGTACCTAAGGGGAATCCACTTCATCCAGCAGGCAGCTCAGCGTCAGTGTGTTAAGAGATGGGGAGGGTGAGTAAGGTTGATGGGCTCTCACAGTCATTTCCCTTAGTTCTCTTCTTTCAAAATATCCTTAAACCTGTTTTGGGAAAAATATTTTTTCAACACAATTTCTTTGGGGGGGGGAGTTGAAACTCTTCAAATAGCCGTTACAGCTGTTTGGCAGAAATCTGACTTTTAGAGAGCCAACTTAAAACCAGAACATCCATGTATTTCTCTAGAAGTAAGAAATCCTAATGAAAATTGTCACAAATATTTATAATTCAACTTATGATTACAAATAAAGCCTTGACACAGAGTCTTTTTCAACAATATATTATATGTTTCACTCCATCATTTTGCTTAAGATGTTAGTGTTTGGAAATTGTAATTTAGTATATCTTTTGTGCCTTTTCTTTGCAAGTGTGTTCTTATTTATTATGTAACAAATATTGAGACAGCACTCTCAAAAGAGTTTCTATTTGACATTTGTTGCTTCATTTTTTCCTTCAATCATTTTCTAGTTCACTATTTAAAGACATTACCCAAAGCTGGACATTAGCAGAGTTGTTTTGCTCTGCCAATTGTTGCCAGTTGCCCATTGCTGGACAGCGCGCCAGCCAGCGTCATATTGAGCAGGGGAGGCAGGTCCATTCATCACTGGCTGCTGCACTTCGTTCAGCAAATGATACATTGGCAGCTGACAGATGTGGGTCACTTTTATCCGCCAGAATGATAATCGTCATCTGTGCCACCGTGAACCTGCAGATGGAGGTAGGGCTGCTCAATTGATCGTATTTTAATCGCAATTACGATTTTGGCTTGCAACGATTATGAAAACAACATAATCGAAATAAAACAATTTGTTTTGTATTGGTTTTTCATTTGAATTATACTTAAAGTTCAGGGTAATCAACCATTAAAAACATACCCTTTTATTTTTTCAAAGTAAATGGATAATCGCTTTTAATAATCGTGATATCAATTATTGACCCAAATAATCGAGATTATGATTTTTGCCATAATCGAGCAGCCCTAGGTGGAAGGTTGAAAAAGGACCTTAGGATCCCTAAAAACAAAGTCACATGGTTTAAATAGGCTATATGTTATATAATATTATATCATCTCAATTGACCTTTTTCCCAGAGGCACTTTTGACATAGATGTAAAAGCACAGGTGTAAAATATAAAATTAATGATGCCCACATTTCATTCTAGGGTCTTGGTACATTTGAAAAGCCATTGTTAATGTAAGCAACATTGGTGCTGTTCCTATGACGAGTCAAAAATGTTTTCTGTAAAGGCCTTTTAGAAAATAGTTGTCAAATTAGTCCTACCTTACTTCTGAATGAGATATATCTATTGATATCAAGCTTCATTATAGGCAGGGCTTCTCACTTTGCTGGGTGTAGTACAGAAGAGCAAGAAGACATGACCTTCTTGCTCTTCTGCGCCTCCAGTTACAATAATTGCCGCCCTGTTCGTTTTCAATTAAATGATTTGGATAATTTTGCTGCAAATGTACACTATGTTTCTTCCTTTTTTATTCTCTTGCCATTAAAAAAGGACTCGCTGGTTTTATGTTGTCTGGGATCTTCAGTTATTTACAACAACAATGATATCCGATATAACTGTAAGCAGGAGATCTGCTGAAGGACTGGTTTAAGTTAAGTACTGGGATGGTTAATTGTTAATGGTTAATGTTGCTTTTTATGTATTTACATACGTTTTTATGTATTTGAGGTCCACCTTAACTGTAGCTCACCAATACAAATAAAACAACAGCAACAAATGTGCAGCAGGTTGCTCCAATTCTAGAGGCATAATGCAATTCTTCTGTGAAAAGGCTTTTGCAGTTGTTAAGGAGTTGCATCTATCTTCTCTTCTCACAAAGAGACCTCTAGTAATGTGAAAGTTATTTCTGTGTCTGTTCTGCTGGATGAAATGATGGCAAAATCAGCCAGTCTGATATTAACTCGTTCCAACACAACCTCAAAGCCTATTAGTGACGTCGCAATTTCCCTGTTAACAAGTTTTGGCTTTTGTTAACCGCAACTAATTCATCTTTGTGTGCAGGCTAAGACACGCAGAGCACACAACATACACAATGCAAGCTCACAGATTATCCCTCATTTGAACAGGATCACAACTCTCTTTCCGGAAAAAAAAACACAAAGCAGCAAATACCTCCCCAAATGCCCTGACTGGTGGATTAGATGGAGAAAATTAATTCAGTTTGTTGTCAGCATCAGACAAGCTGAACTGTTTTCACTTTCTTTTAAGTAAAAACACATGTAAGGAGGACTGCAAATAAAAAAAACACATTTTGATTTGAGGCGTTTCAGATAAAAGATATCTTATATTTTATTGATAATAAATATGAAACACAAACACTATTTCTGTAAAATGAGATCATGTCTCTCTTAAATCATGATGCTGATGCTTTAATGTTAAATGCTCAGACCACTGTGGCTGTTCATAAGGCACATCCAACCTGGTCCTACCTCAACATGCAGTAGCTGTTTTATTTATTTTCATAGTGTTCTTTATTTTTTCCTTGATCCAGAAACTACACCAGTTGAACATGATGTGTTAAGGGCAAATATATGACTGCCTTTCTGCCTCTGATGCATTTACTATTTGTTAAACAAGGATGCAGATTATAACCAAAATGATCATCTTGATGACTATAATCATATCAGTACAATATTTTTTTGTTTTAATACACTTGCATTTGAATACAGACTATTGCGGTTTCTTCCATGTCGTGCAACATTCCTGCTAATTTACAACTGTTTATATCAAAAATAATTCTGCTCCCATTGATAGCACATCTTCTAGAAGCAAAATATGCCGTACCAAGCCATGCTATACAATGCTATGAAGGCAGTCGTTCTTTTTTTGTTGTTGTTGCCATTATTACATGGAGCCAGTCTCACAAAGAAATATTTTGCTGGTCTGTGGTGGTGAACTAGTCGTAGTGACTTACTGTAGGAGAAGTAGACAGTTTCACAATTAAAGACTGATTTATTTTTATCCTAAATGTTAGCCACCAGGACTAAGAGCTTTGTTTCCATGGTAACAATCAGCGGCAACCAGTGGCACCAAATGACAACGGGTTTGTTTTTAGAGAACACATGTCACTCTTTAGAAATATACAGTTTGCCTTAGGAAAGTAGGGCCGCACGATTAATCGATTTTAAATTGAAATTGCAATTTCAAATGATGTAATTGGCAAATCGCAAAGCCTGCGATTTGGGATACATGTTATACAGCGCGTCGGATTCAATGTTTTTCTTGTGGGTCAGTCATTCACACCAATCAGAAGTGCTGTGCTCCACATGTACCAGCCATTGTTAACCAATCAGAAGTGGCCCATGGTAACTACGCATACGCCCAACAACACTGCATGTGAAACGCCCATGTGTGAAGACGTTTCTAGCAACATTCATGGTGTAGATAAATGGCTTCAGCCGAGCCAGAAGCAACGTTGGACAATTTAGTCCCGAAGAAAAGCAGCACTTCGGTTGTATGGAAATCTTTCGGGTTTAGGACGTAGACTGTATATTTAGGTTTAGGACGACAGATGTGCAACAAAAGCAGGTGTTGAGCACGACCTGTTGTGGAAAAGTCGCTACATCCCGAGGCAACACCACAAACCTGTATCAGCACTTGAAAAAGCACCACAGGCAGCTCTATAGGCGCATTCACACCGCAGTACTTTGCCCACAAAGGTTCATGAGAACTTAGTTCATGAGAACTCTTTTGTCGCGTTCACACCAAAAAGAGCCGGTACTAAAATGAGTTCATGCGAACCTTTTTACCCCCACAAAAATCCCTGCTAGAGAGCAGGGACTTTCGTGCGGCTCTCTTGTGAGAAAATAGTTATATTTCTGATTGGCTGGGCGGATTGCAAACCACGCCCCGTAAAACTCCCAAAAAGTTTTGTGAAGCCGCCATTTTATTATCCTCGCATTAGCATTATTAGCATTAGCATTAGCCCAGCGCAGAAACGCAGAGAGACTAACTTATGGCAACACAAAATAAAACATGGGAGCGGTGGAGATGAGGAGGTGTCGGCGTTCTGGCGATTTACTCGGAAGGCTTCAGTAGAAGCTGCTGGGAGTCCCAGCAGCTTCTACTGAAGCCAGTCCCCAACTCCGGGGACTTCCGGCCGGGGACTTTGGGCGGCAGCAGAGCCATATAATATTATATGGCTAAAATATAATATAATATTATATGGCTCTGGGCGGCAGTATACGCTGTGAAGTGGTTTGCGGCCTGCCAGTAAACCCAAAGCAGAAGAAGAAGAAGTGACGTCAGCGGCTTCATTTGCCTAATCCTCCCCCAGGGACTTATTCCGGTGTGAACGCGATCTGTACTTAGTTCAGAACTAAAGAGTTCGCATGAACTAAGTTCGCATGAACCTTTGTGGGAAAAGTACTGCGCTGTGAATGTGCCTTATGACGAGTGTACGGTCAGAAACAAAGTGTTAAGTGAAAGTCCCGGAGCCCAGTCTAACGTTAAGAAAACTAGTGTTTTAGAGTCGTTTGCGGCTGTTACGCCGTATGAAAAGGGTTCACGAAGGCACCGTGAGATAACCAATTCCATAACGCACTACCTGTTTTAATGCATTTAAAGGTAATTGTATGTGTTTCTGTTGCACGTTGTCCTGGTCCACACGCTGTATTTATTGCTCGCCTGGTTAGTTTCTAAAGGCTCGTCACGTTCTTGAAGTTTCTAATCGATTACTTACTGTCTGCAAGGCGTCCTGCAGAGTTCTGTTCTGAGTATCCTACAATCCTACAGTAAAGAAAAACTGCTTCTATATCCTACGACCAGTGAATGCACCACCATAACATTATGATGCGTTCAAGTACAATCAGTGAAGAGTCTGTGTATTATATTTTATTTAATGAACTGGGTCAGAGACAAAGACCTGCAGGTAGGAGTAGGGGTGCGTGTGTGTGTCTGAGTGCGAGTGTGTGTGTCTCTGTGTGTGTGTATTTTATCTATGGAAACACTCTCCTGTGGATGTCCTTTTAGATTAAATATATTTATCGCACATTGAATTGCAATCGCAATATCTGTCATAAAAATCGCAATCACATTATTTCCCCAATTTTTTTTTAATGTATTTAATCGTTTATTTGGCAGGGAAAATGCACAGTAATGAACACTGAAAACATTCAAATGTGTCAAGCGTAACGGTGCCAGATTTAGCTTTGAGCTAATTTCCATCTACAGTCCCTCACATAAAACATTTAAGAAACTTACATTTTACAAACATAGCAAAAACAAAATACATGATATGCAAAAAGTGCAAAAGAGCAGGAGCAGCATACACAAGTATTTATGACATGGTAATACAATATAGCGTCCAGTGTCTTTTTTGAGGTCCCCCCCTAAGGGGGGGGGGGGGGGGGGGAGCAGTCCATGTAAACATTTATAAATAAAACACATACTTTTTACCCACATTTCCTGGCAATCTAGTCAGACTTAACTTAATCAAGAAGAGACAACTTGGTGCATTGGATGATAGTAGACATGTATCATGTTCATAAAACCTGCTTCCTGCTTTCAAGCTTCATAATGATTTCTCATGAAGGAGCCAAAGCTCCTCTGACTATACTTTAAATTGAACAATTGATTTGACCATAACTCTCTTTTTTCATTTGTGTCCATTGAAATGACTCAATCTCAACAACGATCTCTGTGGTCACATTGTGGGTGGGTGTAACGGCTTCTCAATAAAAAAAGAAAAAGGCTACTTTTGAGGTAATGGGCAACTTTTGACTTACAACTCCACAAAAGTCCATGGAGAGCCATAGCAGGCAGGGTGGGTTAGATTGTGCGGTGCGTCCACTTTTACCCCAAAATACTTGATATGTACCACAAAGCAGGCATGAATAATGGATACCTTTTCATTTTCATAGCTTACAATGCCTTGCAGTACATCACACAACCATGTTTAAGTCCATTACATCATAGTGATGGCTTTAGTAGCACTTTCATTTCATTTTACCCCTTTGTTTTAAATCAATTTATATTTCTATGCTTTATGTCACACACATGTATTCAATGTATTGTGCAGTATATCATTCACACTGCCTTTAGAGTTGATATGCTTCCAAGATAAAGCATTGTAATTTGAATAGTAAACAGTCTCCCTCCAGGTGAGAAGAAAACATAGAAAAAGACTGAAGCTTTGAACACAAACAGTTCATTATAACCAGAGTCGGTCCAGAACTCATTAGACGGTCTGTGCATAAAGCAGCAGACATGCATTCTTCAGAGGAGCCAGTTCGGGGACCTGGACCAGCCCAGCATCTCCACTTCCTGCCAGTCTGTCTGTTCTGATGATCAATAGCAGTGAGCAGAAGGCAGCTGGAAGCTCGCTCCTCATAACTTCTGTAGTGTGCCAACTCATTTTGGTTGGCACTCCTCGATTAGTCTTTATCCAACTGGCCTTCGCTAAATCCTCTTCATCATTGATAAAATAAATTGTCAGCTGAGAAATTGTAAGCCTGCACAATAAAAATCAGGACATTTTTGATACCACCTCAGGCTATTTATAGTTAAATGCTAAAGTGAATCACATTGTTTAAAGCAATTATTGTTGCATGGACGGTGTGCTATACTGTAGGGCTCATTGAAAAGCTGAACCCATTGGTGTTTGGTAGTGTCTGTTAACATTATGTAAAAGACAACATTATGTTTATGCTTTTCGGACGTGTAATTAAGTAGATCATTTTTGTATACATAACTTAGAATCAGTAATATTTTTGTATATCAATTTGACACGGCTTCATTTTGTATTGTATAATAATTCTCATGTTACATTTTTGTATTATTGTTTTAAACATTTGAAATAAATCAAATCAATGTTGTTGATTTCATAGAATCAGGGGGTATGGCAGATATAAGGTATTAGAGCTGGGTGATATGACGTTCTTCTGAAAGGTAGGATAACGATTTTATATCTAGATCTGAGCTAGGTTTAATTCATTTAAATGTGCGCAGTCTGTTACCTAAATTGGATTTTGTCCGTATTTGGGCGAGTTCAACTGATGCTGATGTCATTGTCTTATCAGAAACGTGGCTAGATAAATCCATTTTGGCCTCTGACATTTACATAAATGGTTACAGTGTATATCGTACTGACGGGCCTAAAAAAGGTGGTGGCGTTGCCATTTATGTGAAAAATAAGTTTTGTGTAACTAATATGGTTTCCAAATCTGTTAGTAAACAGCTAGAATTTTTAGCCGTGAATATTGAGGTAACAAAGGGTCAACAGGTCATGGTGGTGGGCTGCTACAGGGCCCCCTCGGCTGTCAAGGACTCTTTATCGTCATTGGCAAAACTGTTATCACAACTTTCCTACAAGGAAATAGTGCTGCTTGGTGATTTTAATTGGGACTGGTTAACTTCTGTGTCAGAGGATTTTAAAAACCTGTGTACCTCTTTGAATTTTACCCAGATTATAGACAGTCCTACTCGCCGAAATATTAAGTCCCCAAATAAATCCTCCTTAATTGATCTAATTTTAACAAATGTTCCACATAAATACTCATCTGTGGGAGTATTTGCTAATGATGTGAGTCACCACTGTGTTGTAGCCACAATTAGGGACACTAAGGTCCAAAAGGTTAAACCACGTGTCATCACAAAGAGAGACACAAAACACTTTGTGGAGCAGGGTTTTTTACATGATCTGTTTGATTTTGATTGGGGTAAAATCAATCTGTGTGCTGATGTAGAAACTGCATGGTCTTATTTTTATCTTGGTTTTATGAAAATTATAGATAGACATGCACCTCTGCGTAAATTTAGAGTGAAGGGACGAAACAATGCCTGGTTTTCTGCTAAGCTGTTCAGTCTACTTCATGAGAGAAATAATGCGTGGGCTAAGGCTAGGAAATCAGGCTCAGAGGTAGAATGGCTACGTTTTAGGCAGCTAAGAAATAACTTCACATCTCAATTAAAAAGTGCTAAATCAAAGTACTATCTGTCAGTTACCACAGAAAACCTGAATAATCCTAGGAAACTTTGGAAAGCCATAAAATCGATTTCCACTGGTGATATCCAAAATGAGCTACCTCCGTGCCTCACCACAGCATCTGGCATTATATCAGACAGGGCTACTATGCTACATTGCTTTAATAAGCATTTTGTGTCTTGTGGCTCTCTGTTTGATTCTGTCACTGACTGTACTTCTGCTTCTGTGAACGCTCCAATCCTTGACTCTGAACAATGTCGTCTGGAAAACCCTTTCAGTTTTACTCCTTTAACTATTGGTATTGTTCATGAAGCATTATCCAAGTTAGATCCTAGGAAACCGGCCGGCCCGGACAACTTAGAACCTTTCTTTTTAAAGATAGCTGCAGATTTTATTGCTCCACCTCTTACTTCTCTTTTTAACCTCTCCCTCAGCACAAATACAATTCCAAAAGTATGGAAGTCTGCTTATGTATTGCCTTTACTGAAAGGAGGGGAGGCAACTATTTTAAATAACTATAGGCCAATCTCTAAATTGTCTAAGGTGCTCGAACGACTTGTGAGTGAACAAGTAAAGGAGTTTTTATGTATAAATAATATCCTGTCTAAGCATCAGTCAGGATTCAGAAAGAAACACAGCACCATCACTGCGACAATGAAAGTGGTGAATGATGTGGCGAGTATTTTAGATAATAAGCAGAGTTGTGCAGCTCTGTTTATTGACCTTTCCAAAGCGTTTGACACCATTTATCATCGCATCTTAAAGCAGAGGCTACTCAGTATAGGCATATCCAGCCATGCAGTGGGGTGGTTTGTGAACTACCTCTCTGAAAGGTCCCAATGTGTTCATTTTGATGGACTGTCTTCTGAGTGGTTAAACATTTCTAATGGTGTACCACAAGGTTCTGTTTTAGGACCACTTTTATTCTCCATATATATTAACAGCGTAGGTGATAATGTGGATGAAGCTACTTTACATTTTTATGCGCATGATACTGTGATGTATTGTGCAGGTCCCTCCATTAAAGAGGCTGTTGTTAAATTACAGGCTGTTTTTAACACTATTCAGACTCAGTTCTCTGAATTAAAGCTTCTTTTAAATGTGGATAAAACCAAGGTAATGCTCTTTTCAAAAGCTAAAAAGACACCAGAGGCTGTTTTAGATATTGTAACTACGCAAGGAACACAACTTGAAGTTGTTGTCTGTTACAAATACCTTGGTATCTGGCTTGATGATTGTCTCACTTTTAAACTTCATGTCAATATCAATCAATCAATCAATCAATCAATCAATCAATCAATCAATCAATCAATCAATCAATCAATGTTTATTTATATAGCCCAATATCACAAATGTTACATTTGTCTCAGTGGTCTTCACAGTGTGTACAGAATATCAGTATGACAATACGACACCCTCTGTCCTTAGACCCTCACATCGTACAAGGAAAAACTTCCAAAGAAAACCCAGTTTAAAGGGAAAAATGGGAGAAACCTCAGGGAGAGCAACAGAGGAGGGATCCCTCTCCCAGGACGGACAGACGTGCAATAGATGCCGTGTGTAAATTGAAAAGATAATACATTTGCAACATAGGTAGTCCAAATGTTTGGAAATGCATGTGTGTATAATAGGAAGATGAATCCACGAGGATATCCATCCAGGACCGATGATCCAGGACCACAGCCACGACTCAAGATCCAGCGCTCCCGATCCAGGACACAGGACCACAGGATCATCCATGACTCCGGATCCCGGCGTATATAGACACCAAAAATAAAGACATTTGGGGAAGTTGGGTTAATCGGAACATGAGAGTACACAGGTATAGACAGAGACAAGGAAGAAGTAAGATGTCCCCCGACAAACTAAGCCTATATCAGCAAAACTAGGGGCTGAATCTAATCAGCCCTAACTATAAGCTTTATGAAAAAGGAAGGTCTTAAGCGCACTCTTAAAAACGGATAGGGTGTCTGCCGCCCGAACACAAACTGGAAGCTGATTCCACAAATGTGGAGCTTGATAAGAAAAGGCTCTGGCTCCCATTGTACTTTTAGAGACTCTAGGAACAACCAACAACCCTGCATTCTTGGAACGCAATGCCCTAGTAGGACAGTAGGGTATAATGAGTTCTTTAAGGTAAGATGGCGCCTGCCCATTAAGGGCTTTGTAGGCGAGAAGAAGAATTTTAAATTCTATCCTGTGTTCTATAGGGAGCCAGTATAAGGCAGCCAGAACAGGAGTAATGTGGTCCCTTTTAATAACCTGCTTAAAAAACTGAGGGTTAGACTAGGGTTCTTTTTCAGAAACAAGTCCTGTTCCTCGCTTGAGGCCAGGAAAAGGCTAGTCACTGTGACCTTTTTACCTGTGCTGGACTATGGGGATCTGGTCTATATGAATGCACCTGCCAATTACCTGAGCAAATTGGATGCTGCGTATCACAGTGCTCTGAGATTTGTCACAAATTGTAAAGCGCTTACACATCACTGTACACTGTATACCAAGGCAGGTTTACCATCACTCTCTGTACGGAGACTCAGTCACTGGTACACTTTTATTTATAAAGCTATGTTGGGCAAACTCCCGTATTACATCTGTTCTCTGGTAAAGCAGAAAGTTGCGGGCCACTATTGTCTGAGATCGCAGGATGTGGTCTTGTTAGATGTGCCAAGAGTGAGGACTGTCTTAGGTAAAACGGCTTTTATGTGCGCAGCTCCACTTGCTTGGAACAGCCTACAGTCCAAATAAAAATTGAGCAATTTTATTTCTCTGAATGTTTTTAAGGCACGTCTGCACGAGATGCTTTCTGACACTATGGTTGTTTGTAAGTGTTGGTGAATATGTAAATATGATGTCCTCTATTGTTTGTTTTTATGTTGTTTTTAAGTTTCATGTGGAACTAAATTGATGCAGGTCTCCCTTGTAAAAGAGATCCATGATCTCAAGGGACCTATCTGTCTAAATAAAGGTTTGAAATGAAATGAAATGAAAGTTTTCTAAAAACATTTTTAAAATGTTTGGTGATAACAGTGTTAGAATATTAGGCCCTACTGTTCTTAAAACATTTTCAGCTGCAAGTTAGATTTGTTTGTTGCCAGAATGTTATTATTTTAGAGAAGGATAACATGGTTTATGTTAAAAAAAAGTATGCAAATGTTCTGTGGTAACAATTTACTAAAATATGTTTACATTATTCCTGTAAATTTTTCAACTCAAAATTCCTGGGTAAGTGGACTGACCACTGTGGTCATTAGGATGATTTTGATAGTTTACTTAACTATTGGAATTTTCTATTAACACATGTAAAAGGATGACTCGGAATCAGCTGGTGACAGTAACATTTGTTTATGAGAAAAGGGGAGCTGGGAGTGGAGGTTGGCTCTGGCGGCAGTGGGAAACAGTTGTTCCAGGGTGGAGAGAGGCCTGGCTGGTCTTGGGAGTGTGGAAGGCCTTGGATTCCTCCTGGGAGAGACACAAAAATGAGTGTGAGGCAAAAGCAGGCAAAGTTGTCAAATAATATGCTGGTAAAAAGCTAGAGCGGCACGCAACAAACCGTTAACGGCAACAATCCAGTAGGGAATGAGTGCAGGCTGCAGGCTTTCATAGTGTGGCTGATGAGCAGGTTGCAGGTGTGGTTGATTGGAGATTGCTCCCAGCCGTGTAGAGCAGACCAGCAGGCAGGTGGGGGGGGCACTAACCCACTAACAGGGGTTTCAGGGACGGGCAGTGATAGTCGGTCGGATATGTCTGTCTTTGGTTTTCTAAGTGTTATTCGATCCATATGACCATAGAGATATGTGCATAAACAACAAAAACACTTGGGATATAATGTTCGAACAATGTTATCACCAAACATTTTAAGAATGTTTTTAGAGAACGTTATCCTACCTTTCAGAAGTACATTCTAGGAACCAAAATAAAACCATTCCTAGAACAATGAATGGTAACATTCTCAGAATGTTTTTAGAACCAACAATGTCTAGCTGGGAACTCAGACATGCCTACGCAAACGTGCAATATCATGAATTACGTGCTTGTTTTTTTCTAAAAACGAAAATGTGGTGACATCAGATTTCTTTTAAACAGCCTTTTCAAACAAATGCAGCAAGTTTTGTTTTTTAAAGCGCACTACAAATACATCTGACGTTGACCATGACCCTGTTAATATTTCGCATCACAGGAACATTTTATAAAAAAAGAATAACCTCCTGAAAACATTATCCAAATGTTGCTTTCAAAATGTTCTTCTTTGATTTTCATGTAACATTGAGGGACCGTTTATAAAGAACATCTTTAATGTGTTACCCAACAACGTCCAAAACACATCCTTAGAATGTTGCAGGCAAAACATTATGTCTTAGTTAACCTTAAACCTTATAGGAACATTATTTGAAAAAATAAACATCCATAAAAAGGTTCTTTGTAATCTTACATCAGATTAAAACGTTTCTTTAAAACCTTATTAGAACCTGTAGGTAACGTTAGCCAAAGTTGTGAGAACGTTCCCCACTAGCTGGAATATCATAAGAATGAAAAAACAAAATGAATGGCTTTCTTGGCTCTAAAATGAAATGAAATCAGGGTAGGCATACATGTGTTTGGGGCAGTAGCCTGCCCCATAATGCATGTTGTCTAAAGAAGTATTCTGACTCACTCTCAGAGTTAACAGCCATGCTGTTGTTTAGAGAACTTAAATCAGAACAATAAAGAACATGTTGGGGCAAAGGTTATTTTCCAGATGTTCACTGTTGTTTTATTGTTATTAAGTTGTTGTTTTTGACCCCTGAAATAGAGGTGCTACGTCATTTGTGGTCTGACACACAATTGGAAATTACATTACATTATATCAACATCTTTGAACACACCGAAAGCTTATAAACTTTTACATCTAAACCCTAGACTTTGTAAAGTTGATCCTAACCCACATATAAAAACAGATTGAAACACTTTGTGCAGCAGCAAGTCTTGTATTTTCTCAGTAGCTTCAATATCATGGGAGCTCGTAACTCCAATGCGGCATTGTAACTTGGACACAGGACACACCCCTTTTTATTGGATATGAATCCAACCTCTGTTTAATATGAATGTTTCTTTCACCAGTTTTTAATTAAAATCTCTTCAAAGCTTCTTTATTGTGGAATGACTTCAAATCAGTTCAGGATTCTACACTGTAGTAGTACGCCACACCTCTATTTTCATCAATTTTCTTTTGTACTTTTCCCTTTTTTATATCAATATTGTTTTGATAAAACGACAATGTTTTAATTGAAATCTCATGTAAATAAGCAAGTACAGTAAGCCTCACTGTTTCTTTACTGGATTTGAATCCCCCTTTATTACATGAAAAATGTATACAAATTCTCTACTTAGGAAGAATACTATCACTCAATTTAGAAAATATGTTGTTTTGCTGTTTTGTGAAAGTTTAGACGAGAGAGAGCAGTAAGTCTGCCATCTCTGTAACAGCACATTGAGAAGTGTTCACAGATTCAAGCCTCTTTCTTTTCAATCGGTGCCTCTGTTAAGACTTTATTTTCTCATTATAAAAACATCTTAGTGCTATAACAATTAACCTTGTTCTGTGACTCAAACTGTGCTGTGTTGGATCCTCAAATGAGAGAAAGTTCTTGAAAATACCTTGAACACACACACACACACACACACACACACACACACACACACACACACACACACACACACACACACACACACACACACACACACACACACACACACACACACACACACACACACTGATGCAAACCGGGGACATGGAAGACACAGGAGGAGAGGGAAACATAAGGGAGGCAGTGAAATAACTGCAATTTGAGTTAGCATGCTAACATTGCTTAGTCTGACTCTACTCAAAACACAACTGAACACAGCTTGGGTGTTGCTTTGACCTAAGGTTGAACCACACAATGTAGCTCTTTGTGAGCTGTCCTATAAGGACCTCGGTACAGATAATAATTCATTTGTTTAGATGACAACATGGACTTTCATGCAAAGCAATTTTTCAGTTTTTCAACCTTCCAGTCGTATTATTTTACCGATTTCGAATGAGCATTACAGCGCCCATGATGTTTCCAAAGTGGCTAAAACCTTTTTGTCCTGTTTCCATGCCATGGACAATTACAGTATAAGGAGCATTTCATGTTTAGTCCCTTTCAATTCCGATGCGGGGTTTTAAGAAACAGGATAAAACTGTGGATTTGATAACAATCTACATAATGTTGTGACTGTGTACACAAATATCATATAAGGATTGCCAATAATACAAATATGACAAGTTGTAGCTTAAACCAAAGACACCATTTTAGTAGCATTGCCCATTGATATTGAAAGAATATAGTTGGCAATTCATATTTTTTCATAGATGTATTCAATATAAATCTCTCCCAATGATGACAAACCTAATCTGTGTGGCATGCATATGATGTGTATACAAACAAAGTACACAACATAAAGCTGCAGTCTCTCCAGGGGCCTATACTACGAACCTGGTTCAACCTAACCTGGATATGTTTGAGTTAGCCGGTTGGCCTAATCCAAAACATACGCGCTCTCGCTAAACTGTACTACGACGCTGGTTATCAAGTGGATCGCTCAAGCCAGCCGTGTCCTATCTAGTTAGGTGCACGTTCACATGAAAGGGGTGGTATTTGGAGCATTCGACCAATCACAAACATGGAGAAGCGTATTGACAGCACAGCGTCATACTTCCTGAATGAAAAGTCAACTATAATACTAGTCAAAAATGAAGAAGTTAAACTTTAAACATCCATGACTTAAACACTTGATCCAGGATCAAAGCCACATAGCTGAACCTGCAAGGTGAATGCTCTGGCAAAAGAAAAAGTGTTTGAATGCGTACATCAACAGGTTTATGATATCACTGCCCCATCTAAAACACGATCTGACTTCAATTACATTTGTCTCGAGTGTTTCGTCAACTTATGTGTTGCTTAAAATAATACTTCTGCATACAGTATGTGACAGTGTGAGTGTTGCACGGCCAGATACGGCTCAGCTGACTCAGATCAGGAGATATATGATACATTATGAAGTGATATGCCGCGGACTGTACTTAATGTACTCTGATCCGGTTACTTATGTTGTGGCCGATATTTAAGTAAGCTTTCTTAACGCTAATGTTATAATAGTCAGATTGCTCTGAAGATGGAGGTGATATTCTATTCATGTTCACGTTCACACAGTCGGTGATTTTTGCCGGCCGTCTTTCCTGCGACGGCAGTTTTTCTGTATTTCCTTTCTCCTGTAATATGACTTGATCGCTTTAAACTCCGCACACTGAGCTCTGATTGGTCAGCAGGCGGTGTTTTCACTGAGTTGAGATCTTAGCCTGCAACCTAACCTGGGCCCTTTCTCATTTCTCGAACTCCCCTCCTCGACTCCCCTCCTCGACTCCTATCCTCGATACTTAGTCCCGCCCACAGGAGATGCGAGCGGAGGAGCCGAGGAGGGGAACCGAGGAGAGAGGAGGGGAAGCAGCAGGCGGTTAGAGAAATGAGAACTCCTCTCCTCTGAGCGGTCATTTTAAAGAGACGTCCATTAATGATGACAGAAGGCACAGCAGCCCTCTGTCTGATGGACAGATGTGTTCATGATGACTTATATATTTACTTTGATTCATTCACAGTGCGGTATAATGAGACAATAACAGGCTACAGATGCGGACACGCACACACACATATATATGTGTATATATTTATATAAATAAATACAATTTCAGAATCAAACAGAGCACTCTCATAACTCGTAACACTATCAGAGACTGGATATATCCCCCCCCCCCCTCTGGTCGCTACAATGAGGAAAATAAATTACGGGCCAAAAGTTGTATTTACAAGTATTACAAGTAAGCAGAGGACACCAAACCAACAGACCTGTCTGTCCGCTGCATCTACGCACACACTGTACCACACACACCTACACACTGTACCACACGCACACACACACGCACGCACATACAGCTCCTAAAACAGGCTACAGCCGTTGTGTATTTTATTGTGAAGCACTGAATGGTTTTAGAAAAATATCGACTCTTTGTTTGTAGATATCTACTACTAAACTAAAGCAAAAAGAGTAGGCCTGTTATACTGAGCGATATATATTATACACACTGCTCTGCTTTCTGCACGGGCCTCACAGCTGTTCTCTCTGTAAACATCGCGTCGCGATGAAAGCAGTTTCTAAAATAATATCCAGGGGATGCATGCAGAGCTGTCATTGGCTGAGATAAGTCCGGCCGTGCGTCACGACTCTTTGAAACATCTCTGTTCCCGGAAATGCATCCGCGAAGGAGCCGTGGAGGACCATGGAGGACCCATCAGTGTATCCTCGGTTAGAGCTCCTCCAGAGAGCCTCCTCGATGCTCGACGCGCATTTAGAGAAATGGGATGTCCTTCAACATGGCGCGCTAAAATTCATTTCCGGGTCACTACCGGAGGACAGAGGAGTCGAGGAGTCGAGGAGGGGGATTTGATGAAATGAGAAAGGGCCCCGGTCCCGACCAGGTTAGCTGCTTAGCATATATTACCATGGAGATCTAGCCTGCTAAAAAGAGAACCAGCTTCGGATGACCGGAAAGCCGGAGTTTGCCCTGAATTTAGCCGGCTAAGCGAAAATCCTGCTTCGCAGTATACCCCCCAGGTCACCTCTCTGTACCCAGCTTCACAATCATTGTGTCTGTTATGTTACTGTTAGCCTTGCCCTTGTGCACAGATTCATGAAAGATAAGATGAGCTGAAACTTTATTGATCACTGTGGGGAAGTTCTGTCACTGCAGCAGCAAAGAAATGTGTTTCAGCAGAACTTAAGAACAGGACATGTTAACTGGCAAATACGATCATACAAACAACAAAGTAATTAAACATTTGTGGGGTTTATGGGAACATTTTCTGAGTAACAGTAGACTGAAGTGGATGGTATGGGAGAGAGATTTATTGCCTAAATTAATGGATTGATTTGCAGTCGTTACAGACTCGTCTTGACTGCCATATATTGATTTGCTGATTTATCATAAAAGTTGTATATATTGTAAGATAAAGTCCAATTTCCCTCCACATAGAGGGCTTTTAATGTTTTATAACTGTATTGATTAAAGGGCACCAATTCACAAAGTTATGAATAATAATAAAATGACTACGATGTGCACACAGCAAGAAGAGCTTAGCATTGCTAAATAAGTGAATGCCTGCCTTTGTTTATGTGCATGAAGTAAAGCTTGCAGCCAGTGGGAACTTGCTGTGTGTTGGTGTCTAGACGGGGAGGGTCATGTCCACTGCGGGCGTTCAGCTCACTGCATCGCCTCCCCCCCCCCCCTCTGTCTCTGCCTGTCTCACTGTTCCTGTCTCCGTCTGTCTTTGTCTCACCGCCTCTCTCGGTCTCTCTTTTTGTATCACCACTGTGTCTGAACAAGGGGAGGATGACTGTGAACATGACATCCTCTCTGTCTCTGTTATCACTGCGGGAGGGCTGTCAGCATGAAAAGGGGGGCTGTCTGTCCCTCACAGCTCCTGAGCTGCTGGAGTTTGACACTGTAGGAAATAAAGCTCTGTTTTGCAGTGTCGCACACGCTTTGAGAGGTTTGAAGGAGTCGGAGAAGTGTGTGGTGTCGTTTATTTTCCAGGAGGCTGCAGGTGAATGCCGTGCCAACAGTTGACCTGTGAGCAGGGGACCCGCCCAGCAGAAGTGTGCATGGGGCTTATAGCTAACAAGTGTCTGACTCACCTGGATCCTCATCCTGTGGAGGGCTGTGCTTTTTGAAAACAAAGATGAATTCTATTTTTCTTGTGAATTCCAACTGATACTGATATTGGCCTTAGGAACTCAAGGTTCAGCGGCTCAAGTGTTTTAAAGTTCAAGGGGTATGCATACTGTATATATCTGCTGATAGTGCCTTCTTCAACTTTTTTCAAAACTGTGATCAAGATTCATTCACTAAGCAAACATTTAAAAGGAAAGCTTTTGATTTTGCTTCCATTTTTCATTTGTTGAAATTAAAGACTTTTTCTTTGCCCACAAAATACTTATTGCTCTCAAATTTGAGATAATCCAATGCCACGATAATCCATCCACCTGACAGGTGTTGCATATCAATGTGCTGATTAACCAGCATGGTCTTTACATAGGTTTGCCGTGGGCTGGTCCTAATGGAAAACCACTTTAGGATGGAAAAAATACATTTATCAGGATAAGGATTACACATGCCAAGGGCTACACAAATGTATTTTATGCTCACAAATGATTCATTCATAAAGAGAATACATTATCCAAAGTGAGCAGCTGCCCAATCAAGTTGTGTTTAGACCCTGATTAGGATGAGGAGCCCCACACTTAGCTTCACTCAGACACTTTCTGAACATTTTACAGAATTGATTTTGTTCTGTAAACCAACTGTAACATCAGCTGGGGGCTGGTCCTAGACGGTCTGCAGTTGAAGACATTGAGGTCCTGAGTTGGCGTCGTTGCACATAAGGTGTGGTTCTGATTCTGCCACATTTTCAAACAACAGAGACTGCTTTATGAAGGTGAAATGAACATTCAGTGCAACATCTTTGGCTTTACGCTGTGAGATGAAACTGCACATTTAAAGCTGAATTCACATGATACGCAGTGAAAACAGTTAGGTTTTGTTTTGCTTTGTTTGTTACCTTGCTAGCTTGCAACGCTTCACTCAGCTTTCATCTGATTGGTTGCATGTCGAAAAGGTCCGGTAAAAGTGGTCAAAGTTTAAATATTTGAAACTTTGAGCGTGCTTGGTGATCATTTTGAGCGGTGCGCAACAAACACCAAGGCAGCCCCACTCTCTCCGTGGAAACACATCGGCAATGTCAGCACCTTTTGTTGTGATCAGCCCAAGGGACACCTGTGTATTGTTATCATGCTTTATAACCAAACACTCCCTTAAGGTGAAGGGAGTATCTTTACAAAGGAGAACTACTCATCTGCATTAAAATGATTTGCAACCTCTGGGAATCTTTTTGGTTGACTTATACACTGGTATTGAAATGTCAATTTTTCCTATATCAGCACGGCCAGTTTATCAGTCTGGCTCTCATTGGGAGAGATGCTTACACTTGATGTATCACTGGAGTTGCTGCCTGCTAAGTTTAGGAAGGAATCATATCAAGGGACAAACAAAGATCAGGTGTTTGTATAGGCTTTATTTTGTTAACAGTTAGGATGTTTTAGGGACTCTGTATTCTGTTCCCTCTCCCTGCTTGTCTCTCTCAGCAGTCATACTCTCTGCTGTCAGCCTTTCATCTGCTCTCTGCTGCAGCTTCATGCATTAGTGATTTGGTACACAGTGGATCATTTATAAACATTCATATTTCAGTACTTCTAACTTTTCGTCCAAGATGTTCTTGACAAATGTGTGCCAAGGATAAAATCCTGTGCATAGATTTAGTGAAATTAGAAATACTACTGAATATTACAGTGGAGTGTTTAACAGCAAATGCAGTGTGGGTTTTTTTAATAATCCAATTTTGTCCCAACAATTCTGTTAGCTTTAGTGGCAAAGCCCCTCCAGCAGCCGTAGTTCTGCTTACAATACTTGTTTGTGGTTGGCTCGAAGTTTTCTGGTAAAATATTATAAAAACAAAACACTTAAAACATTGTTAACACCAAACATAGTTTATTAAGAGTATATAGAACTGCAGGTATCTATAGCAACAGTGTGTCTATAGTTGGTGCTCACAAAGTTAACTGTCTCTTGGGAAAATAACCATGGGTTTAACTGACTAAACATATTACAAAGGTGATTTAATCTAACATTTAATTGTTGCCGTGCTGTTGTACATACTCAATAATAAACTCAGGGTTGTTCTTTCCATACTAATTCATAATTTGCTTTAAAATGACATCCCAAATGATCCTCAACAAAGACAATAAATTGGACAATTTAACAATCCTCTAGGTTTTTGTTGTGGCTTTACATTTGAATTATTTAACCTTTGTTTCTGAGAAATAATCTGATGTTGAAATTTGGGAGAAAATACATAACCATAGTTACCATAGTTACCCTAAAATGACCTAGAATCGGAAAGTGAACTAGTTTTAAAATACCGAATGATTTATTAGATTTCCAATTGTGCAATCTTTACCTTACATGTTTATTGTTTACACTCTAATGAGCCCAGTGCTTGTTTAAAAAAATGCGCCTTTTCACTTCCCTTTTAATTACACTTGTTTGTTCCTCTTACTTCAAATAACCAAATATTTTTGAACTCATTCAACAGTCCTATTCTTTTGCAAAGAAGAAGAAGAAGAAGAAGACTGCTGGTCACCTGCCATTGTTTTGCAGAAATATTAAGGGACTTTTGATTTAAGTACACCCAAAATAACTTCCCACTTAAAGAGCCTGTGACAGCATCCCAACAACTGTTGTGAAATGAAATATTGGGCTACTAGTAATCTCGAACCGTCAGTTTAAAAAAGAAAAACCGACACCGTTCCGTTAAATATCAATAATTTCGAACATCGCGGGGAAATTCCTTCGACTCATTTTGAAGTTTTGGGGGAAGCCGGAAGTGACGTCAATGCGGGAACGCTTCACTGTGCGGCGAGAGAGCCAAACACGGACAAAGTGTGTTGTCATGCGTAGAAATGGTGAATTACTGAGTTTAGGCACGTTAATAACGGTGTAATGAAGTTGACTACAGTATATTCATATTTGTCCGTGCTTTCATGTCAATTCGGCGAACAAAAACATAAATGATCGTGTGAAGATGATGATTACATTAGGATTAAAAATCGGTAGTGAGAGCTGCTGAATTTCCTCCCGTAGGATGTGATATAAAAACAAATCGATTATTTTTGTAGTCGTAAACTCAAGTGGATGAAACTACATTTATTAGTGTTTTCGTTGTCAATTCGGCAAACATATGATACATTAAATGATCGTGAGGATGATGATTAAAAATCGTTTGTTTGTGCAGGTCTGCATTTCCTGATGCGAAAACAAACCGATTTGTAGTTGTAGTACACCAACATGGATTAAACGTGTGTTTTTTTTACCACAATGTTGGGGAAATTAATGGATAAAATGCACGGATTATTATTATTATTCCCACTCCGATCGGGACACTAGGTCCACCGTTTCCCCGCAGCGAGGCTCCCCCCATTGACAGTTTACGTGGGCTGGGTGCAGTGGCGGACTGGCCATCGAGACGAATCCCGATGGGCCGGTATCGAAGTGGGCCGGTCGGATAAGTCACTAGCACATCCCCCATAGGCGGCGCGTGAGGCTCAGGTTTGAGAAGGCTAAATGACTTTTTTTACCTGACGCTGCCCGCCTCCGGCGTCTATAGAAAAGAGAACAACTCAGTGTGCGGAGTTTAAATCTCTCAAGTCATGTTACAGGATAAAGGAAATACAGTTTAAACTGCAGTATGTAGAGAAGACGCCGACGTGTCGCACTTATCATTCATATTACATCATCAATCAGATCATCGATCATATAATATCATAATATATCATATATTTTCTTATCTGAGTCAGCTTCTCGAGCCGTATCTGGCCGTGCAACACTCAGTGTCACATACTGTATGCAGAAGTATTATTTTAAGCAACACATTATGTTGACGAAACACTCGAGTCAAATGTAATTAAAGTCAGATCCACTCGTGTGTTAGACAGTGTTGGGCAAGTTACTTCCAAAATGTAATATATTACATATTACTTATTACTCTCTTTTGAAAGTAATAAGTTACATTACAAAATTACTATCTCTCAAATGTAATGAGTTACACTACTTTAGTTACTTTTCTAGTTACTTTCACCAACATAACCGCAAAAGAATGGCTAGGTATTTTAAATGCTAAAATGTAGTTTAGTGCAGCTCATTATACATCCCATGAAGGGCAATGTGGTATAGCAGCATAACAACTGTGTAGGCCCTTAAGGCTACTAACAACTTGTATTACACGGGTTAGTTGAATACTCGATTCTGATTGTAAATTCTTAACATGTGACACGTTGTTAATACAGTAGTACAGACCACTGTCAAGGACTATAATGAAGGTTGCTAAGGAGAATCAAGAAAGAGAAAGGAAAAAAGGTTAAAAGACGGAGCACTGGATGTCAGATAAATCACCAGAAGAAGGCAGAGAGGACGTGAATAATAACAGGACATGGAATGGGCTCTGTAGTGTGTTTAGTATATGGCCGTGTACGGTTCCAGAACAAAATGACTCGGGGTGAATCTGAGATCACAGGGGGAGCAGCAGTAGTAGGTTTACATGAGCAATAGTGGCCGGCAACAGCAATGAAAAATAGCATTGATGGTCCCAATGAACAGATTATGGCATTTGTTATGTTTTGAAACCAAGCAAGTGAGAACATTTCAAGTGAGTTAAAAGTGCAATCCTGAAATATTTCATATAGTCCAAAGTGGACTGTGGCAAGGAAAAGCACTAAAGCTTCAAAAATGTACTGATAAAACAAATGAGAACATATTGTAAATCAAGGCAAATATTATTTGAACCAGCTCATGGTTTGAAATGGCAAACATTGAAAAGCAAAAGTATTATTAAAACCATGTAGCTTACTAAATCATCACTTTGGTCCCATCATATAGCTACTCTGGGAAGAGAATATTTGCTGTGCTTGAAAACTGGTATCACATCATCATGTGGTTGAATGTGTGACCTGGAGATCATTTCAGCTGCAACATTAGCTTGTTGATAAGCTTGGGATATGAGATATTTTTGTAGCCATTCGTGGTGAAGGCATCTGTGCTATTGTATGCATTATGTTTGACCCAACATTTCTACAGGCATGGCAGAATATGGCACTATTTTCACATATGCTAGCCCTTGTCTATTTGAATACCACGAGCTGCAAAATGACCACCTAACCCCACTGTACAGGCGGGTACTTGTTTAGATATACCTGGGCAGTCTCTGTTTTGCCGTGGTATCCTGGCTGGCACCTGCGGGCCACAGAGGGGCGGCGGTGTTTCGGGCGATGAAGACTGCTGCTCCGGGGTGGAGGGCGGCGAGTCAGGCGGGAGTAAGCTAGTGTCCACAACGGAGGGTAACGTGATCAATCAATCAATCAATGTTTATTTATATAGCCCAATATCACAAATGTTACATTTGTCTCAGTGGTCTTCACAGTGTGTACAGAATATCAGTATGACAATACGACACCCTCTGTCCTTAGACCCTCACATCGTACAAGGAAAAACTTCCAAAGAAAACCCAGTTTAAAGGGAAAAATGGGAGAAACCTCAGGGAGAGCAGTAGAGGAGGGATCCCTCTCCCAGGACGGACAGACGTGCAATAGATGCCGTGTGTAAATTGAAAAGATAATACATTTGCAACATAGGTAGTCCAAATGTTTGGAAATGCATGTGTGTATATAATAGGAAGATGAATCCACGAGGATATCCATCCAGGACCTATGATCCAGGACCACAGCCACGACTCAAGATCCAGCGCTCGCGATCCAGGACACAGGACCGCAGGATCATCCATGACTCCGGATCCCAGCGTATATAGACACCAAAAAGAAAGACATTTGGGGAAGCTGGGTTAATCGGAACATGAGTGTACACGGGTATAGACAGAGAGAAGGAAGAAGTAAGATGTCCCCCGACAAACTAAGCCTATATCAGCAAAACTAGGGGCTGAATCTAATCAGCCCTAACTATAAGCTTTATCAAAAAGGAAGGTCTTAAGCGCACTCTTAAAAACGGATAGGGTGTCTGCCGCCCGAACACAAACTGGAAGCTGATTCCACAAATGTGGAGCTTGATAAGAAAAGGCTCTGGCTCCATTGTACTTTTAAAGATTCTAGGAACAACCAACAACCCTGCATTCTTGGAACGCAATGCCCTAGTAGGACAGTAGGGTATAATGAGTTCTTTAAGGTAAGATGGCGCCTGCCCATTAAGGGCTTTGTAGGCGAGAAGAAGAATTTTAAATTCTATCCTGTGTTCTATAGGGAGCCAGTGTAAGGCAGCCAGAACAGGAGTAATGTGGTCCCTTTTCCTAACTCTGGTTAGTACACGAGCCGCAGCATTTTGAATCAGCTGAAGCGACTTGATTGACTTCTTAGTACTCCCTGATAATAAAGAGTTACAATAATCCAGCCTAGAAGTAACAAATGCATGGACTAGTTTCTCTGCATCGTTTTGAGGCAAGATATGCCTGATTTTTGCAATGTTACGTAGATGGAAGTAGGCGGTCCTTGAAATTGATTTTATGTGGGCGTTAAAGGATAAATCCTGATCAAATATAACACCAAGATTCCTTACAGTCTCACTGGAGGCCAAATTAATGCCATCCATAGTTAGTATGTCTTTAGATAATTTGTTTCGTAGATTCTTCGGGCCAAGTACAATAACTTCAGTTTTGGTCGTGTTTAACATCAAAAAGTTTAAGGTCATCCACGTTTTTAAGTCCTTAAGGCAGTCTTGAATTTTATTTAGATGATTAATTTTATCAGGCTTGATTGATAAATATAGTTGAGTATCATCCGCATAACAATGAAAGTTTACAGAATGATTCCTTATAATATTGCCTAACGGAAGCATATATAATGTGAACAAAATAGGTCCGAGCACTGAGCCCTGTGGCACTCCATGGCTAACTTTGGTTTGCGTGGAAGATTCATCGTTAACACGTACAAACTGACGGCGTTCAGATAGATAGGACCTAAACCAGCCTAAAGCAGTTCCCTGTATGCCAACTAAGTGCTCTAGTCTTTGCAATAGGATATCATGGTCGATAGTATCAAATGCAGCACTAAGATCGAGCAAAACAAGAATAGAGACAAGTCCCTTGTCTGAGGCTATTAGAATATCATTTGTGACTTTAACCAGAGCTGTCTCTGTGCTATGATGTGTTCTAAAGCCAGACTGAAAATCTTCAAATAAATCATTGTTTTTTAAGTAATCACACAACTGTTTTGCAACCGCTTTCTCAAGAATTTTTGAGAGGAACGGAAGATTAGAAATAGGTCTATAGTTGGCTAAAACCTCTGGATCGAGGTTGTGCTTTTTAAGAAGCGGTTTTATCACTGCTACTTTGAATGATTGTGGAACATAGCCTGATAATAAAGACATATTCATAATATTTAATAAAGAAGTGCTAATTAATGGAAAAACATCCTTCAACAGCTTAGTTGGAATTGGGTCTAACATGCACGTTGATGGTTTAGAAGAGAGAATCATTGAATGTAATTGTTCAAGGTTAATGGCTGAAAAGCATTCTAGTTTACTATCTAGTGTAATATTAGAACTTACGATTCCGGGAGCTGTTGATAACACTATACTGGTCGAAGGCAAGAGGTCATTAATTTTGTTTCTAAGAGTAACAATTTTATCGTTAAAAAAGCACATAAAATCATTACTACTGAGTGCTAAGGGAATAGAAGGCTCAATCGAGCTGTGGCTCTCTGTCAGTCTGGCTACAGTGCTGAAAAGAAATCTTGCATTATTCTTATTCTCATCTATTAATGAAGAGTAGTAGGCTGCTCTCGCTTTACGCAGTGCTTTCTTATATTCATTGAGAGTAATATGCCAAATTAAACGAGATTCTTCAAGTTTAGTGGAACGCCATATCCTTTCAAGTTGTCTAGACTTTTGCTTTATTTTGCGGGTTTCGGCATTATGCCATGGAGCTAATCTATGTTGTTTTATTTTCTTCTTTTTCAAAGGAACAACAGAGTCTAATTTTATTCGCAGCGCATCTATAGCACTATCAACAACATGATCAATTTGGGGTGGTGTACATTTTGTATAAGTTTCCTCCCCTACATGCAGACATGGTATCGAGTTAAGTATTGGTTGAATCTCTTCCTTAAATGTGGCTATAGCACTAACAGATAGGTTTCTGCTGCAAGAGCTTTTGACTAATGCTTTGTAGTCTAGTAACAGTACTTCAAAAGTTACTAAGAAATGGTCGGATAAAGCAGGATTATGCGGTTCGACTAATAGTTGCTCAATTTCAATACCATAAGTCAGAACAAGGTCGAGAGTGTGATTATAACAGTGGGTTGGTTTATTTACACTCTGACAGAAACCAACAGAATCTAATATAGAGTTAAATGCAACAGTAAGGCTATTTTTATCATCGTCAACATGAATATTAAAGTCACCTACGATAATTACTTTGTCTGTTTTAAGAACCAAAGTTGATAAAAACTCAGAGAATTCTGATAAGAATTCTGAATAAGGACCTGGTGCACGATACACTGTAACAAATAAGATTGGCTGCAAAGTTTTCCAGGTCGGATGCGTAAGACTAAAAACGAGGCTTTCAAAAGAGGTATAATTACATTTTGGTTTAGTATTGATAAGTAAACTTGAGTCAAAGATTGCTGCAACTCCACCTCCTCGGCCCGTGCCTCGAGCAATATGAGTGTTGACATGGCTGGGTGGAGTGGCCTCATTTATGCTGACATATTCTTCATGTCTCAACCAAGTTTCAGTGAGACAGCATATATCAATATTATAATCTGATATTAAATCATTTACCAATATTGCTTTAGATGCTAGAGATCTTATGTTTAAGAGACCACATTTAATCTTCCTGTTTTGTTGCACTGTAGTAGTTGTTACATTTACTTTTATTAGGTTATTATGTACGACACCTCTATTAGGTTTTACCTTAAATTGTCCTTGGGCAGACACACACACCGCTAATATTGGGTATTTTATTGGGTTCGGGATTCCTATGGGTGACTGCCTAGGAGAGAGCGCAGAGAAGCGTGTAAGACTGCGACTCTGCCTCCTGGTCTCAACTCCAGTTTGTCATGGATTACGTCCACAAAGCCCTGAAATGTTTGCCGAAATGAGATCTGCACCTTTCAAAGTAGGGTGAATGCCGTCTCTCTTAATCAGACCAGGTTTTCCCCAGAAGGCTGTCCAATTATTTACGAAGCCCACATTGTTTGCTGGGCACCACCAAGACAACCAGTGCTGAAATGATGACATGCGGCTATACATGTCATCATTGATCAGATTGGGGAGGGGACCAGAGAAGATTACGGTGTCCGACATTGTTTTAGCATAACTACACACCGACTCCACATTAAGTTTGGTGCATTCTGATTGGCGTAAACGAACATCATTACCACCGACGTGAATAACAATCCTACTGTATTTACGTTTATCTTTAGCCAGCAGTTTAAGATGCGCCTCAACGTCGCCCGCTCTGGCCCCCGGAATGCATGTGACTGTGGAGGCTTCGGTCTCTAAATTCACGTGTCTCATAATAGAGCTACCAATAACCAGAGTTGGCTTCTCAGCGGGTGTCTCGCTGAGTGGGGAATATCTGTTAGATACGTGAACGGGTTGGTGGGGACCTGCGGGTTTCGCGTTATGCCCCTTCTGAACAGTCACCCAGCCTCCCTGCTGCTCGGGAGTTGCCGAGGGACGGCTAAGAGGAGCTACATTTTGCCGGTCCGCACATGCTAACATGGGCTTTACTTTAGCTGAGTTACTTTCTAAGATGCGGAGCCGGGCTTCTATGGCTATGATTCCCGCCTCCAACCTAACAACTATACTACATTTAACACATGTATCCTTACCAGTAAGGGAGGCCGGGAAGTAACCAAACATGAGACAGGAAGAGCAGGAAATAGCACCAGAAGGTGGGGAAAGAGCCATGGCTAGCTATCAAGCTAAAGTAGCTACCGTTAGCAAACCCGAAAAGAGTGTAGGCAACTGTGGAGTTACAGTCGCTAAGAGAAGGAGAGTTGTGAGTGCTTAAGCTGTAGTAACGTGTGATTACAACGTCAGGCAGTTGCCGTGATCAAGAGTTTTAAAACGATCGATTAAGTTTAAGTTAATAAGCTATCAGCAACAGAACAGGCACACGGGATACCCGGAGATGACAACAACAACCGGAAGTTGCAACGTGCTCACCGCAATAGGTTCCTCCTTCCGCTCAGTCTCAAGCGATCTCAACGGGTCAGATGTCCCCATCTGACCCGTTGCTACTGTCTGCAGTAGATGCAGTGTTGCTGGCGTTTAGTGATGGTTTCTTTAACAATTTTCGTATAAATGATTATCCACAGAAGTGTGTCACTGCTGTGGAAGCACTTTGGAAATGATGCACGCGCAGCGGAGCAGGTCACGCGCACCTGACACAATTTGTTGTTAGTATTTTTCGCTCCGTTCTCTTTTTTGAATAGCGGGTGAATAAAATGCAACTGCCCCGAAGATCCCGGCGCGAAGCCTGAAGAGTAAACACCAGGTTTACTAATCTACTACCCGCACAATTTGTCTGGTGTCGGAATGTCTCGCTATGTTAGTACATTGTTAAAAAACAAAACACCATTTAATTTCGGGTTAAAATGTGTTGTAACTGCGTTACTGAGCATTGTAACGGGTAATATATTACCCACATTTCATTAGTAATGCGTTACATTACTTCGTTACAGCAAAAAGTAATATATTACTGTAACTCCGTTACTTTTGTAACGCGTTACACACCCAACACTGGTCTTAGAGGTGAACGCGCTCTCAGCTGGAGAGAGAAACCCTGGCTTGATTTACCGAGTTGATAACCTGCATCGTAGGACCGCTTAGCGAGATCTCGTTTGTTAGTTTGTTGTTGTTAGTTTGTTTGTTACTCAAACATATCCAGGGTCTGTTGAACTGGCTTCGTAGTACAGGGCACAGGTGGCTAGCAGCGCTAATGTCAAAGACACAGACATTATACATTATATTTGTATTTTACCAGGATGCAGTGACACAAATATTTACATATTATTTACTATTTACAGCACCCGCCGCCCCTGACATCCCCACTGCCCCCGTTGACAATTTACTAGCGGTACCGAAGTGGGCCGGTTGAGAGTCCCGGGATGATTTGTAGTCCCATTCCACCACTGGCTACATGACCATATGATCGCCCATATTGACGCACCTCATTCCTAAACTTCTAACAGATACAACATAAACCAATCCTTCAGCCTCATCTGAGCTCTCAGACACGTTCAAAATTAAACTGTCTTCGCTGTCTGAGCTTGCTGCTGTGCCATTGTGCGTTTACATCAGGTTTACATGCAGAAGCTGGGATCCTGAACGGTGCAGCTGGAGCGCTGTGCCCGCAATGACGTCACACATCATTTGGCGGGACTTGAAGAATCCCTGAGAAGATCCAGAAAATTGTCAACATTGAAGGGCAGATTAATGGTTATCAAAGTACAAATATCCAAAATCAGTTCAGTAACGGTTTTCAAGGGGACAATATTTACTCAAATTGATCGGTTTGGATGATGGGGGAAACTCGTGTCACAGGCTCTTTAACTTCTAAACAGTGGAGGGAACGCCACTCTTCACCTCCATCTGGTGTGTTATTTATGAAGACATGAAGACCAACCTAATCTCTTGAGCCTGATCGCTTTCAGTCCCTGTATGTCTAGATCAGGGGTGGGGAACCTCCGGCCCCCGGGCCACATACGGCCCGCGAGACCATTTGGTATGGCCCTCGAGGTAATTTATAAACACACGCAAAAAAGAAAAAAATTAAAGAAAGTTAGACCGCACAATAATTAAACAAGCGAGTGCCTGTTTTTCCTGGCAACGGTCATGGTCCTTGAACACAACACGAGCCTAACGTGTCATCATGTGGTATATGTCTCGTCTGACTTGGGTGCAGTTCTGACCATGGTTCTGACAGAGAGCACCAGAACGCCGCTCCGGGACTTTAAAATTGCAGTACCCATAAATCCGTACACATGCTGCAGTTTTTGCGTGGCTGTGTCTTAGTTGCCCAGTCGCGATCTGTTCATCTGTCATACTGGTCATACAGTCAATAACTTTGTTGTTATTAGCATCTGCTTAGCTAGCTATGCTAACGAATATAAGAAGCTTGTTCTCCAACCAGTGAGGTAAAGGCACATCTTTATATGAACATTATAGTTATCAAAAAACAAGAGAATAAAGTAAACAGGTATAAAATACTACAGTATATGACAGTAAACAAAAGTTGTTATTAATAAACAAGAATACATTTAGAAAAGAGAGTGATTTGTAAAATATCCATAAAGAAAAAGTAAATCTGCTTACAGTTCTGTTTCATATGGGTGTTGAGAGATGTATCCATAGATCTCTTCATGTTGCTCTCAAAGTGCACCAGATTGATGCTTTTAACTTCAACATTTAAGAAAAAAAAATCTTCCCCCCTAGAGGAGGTTAGGTCCCCCCCCCCCCACTTAAATCATGTCCACATGGATAGGAAACTAAATACATTTGCACACATCTTGTGTCCATATCTTTCTGTTTGGTGGTCATACCACACCGTGCACGTGCATGCATACGCGAGTCATGGCAAGATATCTGGATTAAGAGGTTGCTTTTTCTTTGCACAGCATGAAAGAAAGGCCAAATGAATGGGCTGTGATTTTTAAGCAGAGGTCAATAATTTTTACGGCCCTCGGAGGATGTTGAGAGGAAAAAGGTTCCCCACCCCTGGTCTAGATGGATGTTGTAACTGTGCCTCAGCCAACTTTTGACATGCAAGACAATACTTGTTTTGTTTTTAGAAGAGGAAGTGACTGTTGAATTGACTTGTACCCCTATTTATTTAATTGATCCATGAAAATTGTGTTGTTAAATAAACCGCTTTATTTTGAACCATGTCAACATCTCAATCGATAAAAGCTGATTTAGGTAATTCCTCCTAGTAATTGGTGCTTTGGTGTGCATTTAAAAATACCTAGCGTTGAAAAGAAAGCTCCCCTGAAACTCGAACCATCTCAAGTGTTTCAGTGAAAGGGCTGTTGACATTTTATAGGAGCAATGTGATAACAGGAGAAGATCTGGACTGACCCGTAGTAAGTGCAGATGGGACATTAACCATTCATCAACACCGTGCAAAGCCGAGAGCATGAGTTCATTTAAAATTCTCTCCGTCGTCTACATGCAGCGAGTAAACAGAGCAAAAGGCCACCTCGTGCCTTTCAGAAACAGCATCTGTGGAAGCCAGAGGTCGTGAGTGTTATGTACCCAAACATGTGGTGAAAAATAGCTTGGGGAGGGGGTTCTACATCACATATCATTAGACCTTAATTAGTAAAGTGGGCTTAAGGGACTGTGCTTCCCATCTGTCTTGGTTTGACATACCTCGTCCTTCACTTCTCATCCAGAATAAGGAAGTTGCAGTGGCTGCTTGACACTGCAACTCAGCGTGGAATCAAGTTTATCTGAAAAGTTCAGGACTGTGAGTGTATACATAATGCAATCTGTGTTTACTGTTTTAACATATTGACATCTCACTAAAATGCAATTGGTGATACATGACTAACGATGTTTTTATAATCTATGACTCATCTGGAGTCTAGGCAATACTTTTTTTTAAGCTTTTATTATTTTGTTCAATATGATTTTGATAATGTATCTGTATTTCTTTGCAAAATGCTGCAGTCCAAATGAAGGAATTAATCAATTCCAAAATACATTAGTATTTAAAATCAACAGCAGAAAATTACCCACTGTCAAGGTGACATATTGAAATGCACCAAAACACAAATGTTTTCAGTTTACAATAATATAAAACTTTGCAAATCTTTACATTTTTGAAGCTGAAAACAGCAAAGATTTTCCAGATGACCATTAATATCCGGTTTTACTTATTTAATAGTCAGGAAATGGTTTCACCATTGGTATTTAGAATATATGGATTGTCAAAGTCTAGTCTCCACAGCGTTCCAAGTTGGGAATGAATACTTTGTTACCATCCCCCTCTCACTTAATGTCCGTATCTATGCTGTTTCAGAAAGTCCAATTAGAAACCGGTTTGGAAAAAACACACCTGTCCTCCTGTACATAACCCAACAGCACAAGTACTAGTAATATTGATAAGTGATGCTAAGTTGTTGCAAGCTGTCTGTCACGGTCGAGTGAAGGAAGCAGGACCCAAATGCAGATAACTTTGAGACAACCTTTATTTCAAGGATAATCAACACGGAACACTCACCGGTGAACTCAGTCACCAACAAACAACGACCCAACACTGAACACAGAAAGAGCTAAGACTAAATACAGGGAGGGGTAATCACGACAACGAGAAACAGCCGGGCAGGGGAGGAGAAACACAAGGACAACAGGTGAACACAATCGGGTAATCAGGGAGGGAAACAGACAGAAAGCAGACAGGCAGGAAACGGGGGTGAACACTTTACACAATGAAACAGGAAACCCAAAGACAAGAAAAACACCAACAGACAAAACTACAAACGTGACATAACATGAGAATCGTGACACTGTCCCATGGTATCAGTTAATTCTACTCCATCCACACATCTTAACGGTCACCGTTACAATCCACTTGTTCCTGTCCTTTATACATCAACATGTGTCCCCTTTTTTTTTAAAAAGTTATCCTAAAAACAAAAATTCACTTCAAATAACAGGTAAATACAATCAGTAAAACAACATTCAACAGAGATACTTATATTATGATAAAAGCATATATAAAAACTAAACTAAAATACAAGCATATATAAAAACATAAAAACTAAACTAAAATACAAGCATATACATAAAAACTAAACTAAAATACATATTCACAAAGCAGACAGATACAGGTCAAGGCATATAAACAGAGCGTTGTCATGTACAGATTGTGTCAGTGTTGACAGAGCTGACTTTCCACTAACCATGTTTTTAAGTTAGATTTAAATAAACTGCAGGTGTCCCTGCCCTCTGTGTAAAGAGATTCTGAAAGTTTCAGGAAAAACGATTCTCTCTCTTTTTGTCCTGATCCATTTATATAAAAACCTGTCTGAAAATGAGCTGATCAGATTTTGGCCACTTTATGATGTCATAACGATTATTTGGCTTGTGTAACCTTTAGCCAATCACCAACTAAGGTAACCCCCCCCATCTTATCACCTGAATCTCCTCCTAGAGCACCATTGTGTTCTTTTTAACCAAATATCTCTCAGAGGGGCGTGGGGAGGGGCTCCTTATTTTCATCTGAAGTAACAGACAGAGAATCAGCACTTTTGAAACAGGGCTGAAACAGAGGGGATTATGGGATGCTGCAATGGGTGATCTGTTGGGTATTTCGAGCCAAACACTTCAAAGACATGTTTTGTATATAGGCTATCTGAGACATATAACATATTGATGAAAAACAGTATAATAGGGGACCTTTAATATCAGTATTGTAGGATCACAATAGTATAGTATAATAGTATAGTATTTAAAAGAATTGCCCCCTTTAAATTATTTTCACTTTTTGCAGAAGGATCTCCTCTCTTGTTGCTCTGTTGTGGTTGTTGTTGTTGTTGTTGTTGTTGTTGTTGTTGTTGCATCATCAGGAGTAGCAGTGGAGAGACCGTTCTCTCCACCTACAACCATCCCAGTGTCTGCTCATGTTGAACAAAATGGACGGGGTATCTAAAGGCTTATCACTGGCATTGTATTACCCAGAATTTCTTTTGCCTGTGATTTGCTCATCTCTCTCTCGCTCCTGATCCACATTTGACATGGCTGAATGGTCATTTTGCCGGGGGAGAATTGGAAGAGATTGTGTGCAGGCCTTCAGTATGTTCTCCCTTAAAGTCCTGTGGATGTTTCTGTGGAGCAGAGAAGCAGCTACAGTCTACAGGGAGGTAATTGCTTCCCGGTGATGAGATGAATTGACATTCGCTTTGCTGTGCTGCTGTTTATTTCCCCGTCTGCCCTCTGAAATGCATCACCTCTCTCTTGAATTAATACAATAGATGGGCCTGTGACTGTGCTATTCAAATTGATACAGAATTGTCCAATCGAAGTGAAGGAGAGTGGTTTCTCCTCGGCTTACGCACTCTCTGATGGTATCTCTTACCATCATGCTTCGGTGCATCTGAGCATTTCTTGCCTCCAAACGCAGTGAAGAGAAAATAACACATCCTGCACACTGACAGGGTTTATTCTTTTTACTGCCAGAGATATTTGTAAAACAATTACTCTTTGGTGTCGATTCTTTGAATATTAAAATAGGGCACTCCCTTTTTTTTATTTTAGGAAAAATCTCTACCAGAAGCTTTTAGTCTACATAGTGAAAGTTGAACCGCCCAGTGGCGTAGCCAGGAATTATTGTGTGGGTGGGCCTGGAGACATATTAAGCGTGGGGTCTGAGCTGGAACTTCATTAATGATTGTAATGATTTTTTAATGCACTAATAGAACATAAGCATAAATTAGCAGTGAAAACAAAAAACATAGGCACGGCGGCCTCAGAATGTGTGTAAAAGGTTTTAACGGTACTACTACTTTTATCGATAACGCTTATCGATCTGGTCCTTTAACAGTACTTTTATCGGTTCTTTTGGAGAAAAAAATAAGGTAAACTAACTAAACAAATTGTGAACAAAACTAACATTGCTTTTTATTTAAATTAAATACATAATATTTCACATCAAAAGAAACAACAATGTTTTAACAAATCGTATTAAATAATGTGATGACAGAACTGTAAACAGAATAGCTGAAACTTTAACAAAATAAATAACTCAGTGACCTCTAATCATTAACCCATGTGTGTATAATGTAGTTAACTCCGTGTGTTGCTGCTAGCATACATAACATACCTGACGTGGAAACGTTACTCGTGGATGGGGCTACAGAGCTGCTAGAAAGACAGTCGAACCCGGTGCATTCCTCCGTCTGGATGTGGAGCACTTTTGCAAGATGTTTTGACACATTTCTCGCGTTACCGCCCTTACATGCTAAACTCTTATTGCACTTTTGGTAACGAGCATTGTCCACATCGACACGGCTATAGTTTAACCACACCTCGGAGCGCGTTCTCTCCACCATCTCCTCTGTGTGCGTGTGCGTGTGTTTGTGTGTGTGTGTGTGTGTGTGTGTGTGTGTGTGTGTGTGTGTGTGTGTGTGTGTGTGTGTGTGTGTGTGTGTTGCTGCATGTAGCAGCTGCGTGTGTGTAAACTGCCCCGTCCCCTCGCACACAGACGGGGCGGGGGAGAGAGATCTCTTGTCTGGATTGGAAAGATCTAAAATACTAAAAATAATCAGACGCATTTTGCAGTCTTTTTGCATGTTAGAAACGGAGTTGGCGACACTTAAACTGCAATGTAATGTTTGTGTAGCAATATATGACATATATCGGGGGCCACAAGTTGTTTATCCTTGACAGTCGCACAGTGGGCACACACTGAGTGTTTTCATATTCAGCAAATGTGTAGCCTACACGCTAAACTACAGACCTCAAGAAGAAATAATACTTTCATTCACTCACGGCAAAAGTTACTTTACTTACTATAAAAACTCACGGTAAAAAAATGCACTCCCTATTCCATTGTCATGAAGGTGGAATCTAACTATATCCAGAATAAGTTTTATTGGATCCAGGCTAGAAACATGTTTATTTCTGCTGTAAAGTTGGGCATTTTAACATGGGGGTCTATGGAAACGGCTCCTTTCTGCATCCATCCCCTGTCGGCCACTAGATGAACTGCAGTTTGTGGCACTTCCTTCTGGGCTTTCCGGCTCTGCGCTATGAAGCGCTGATTGGCTGTGGGTGGGCCAGACGTGCATGTGGGTGGGCCCAGTCCCACCCGGGCCCACCCACAGCTACGCCACACCAAAATAGACTGACAGCTTCTCTGAGGTTTTTGGATGTGGATATTCATGTGGAGCCTTTGCAGGTTTGCGAAGAGGAAGGTGAGGAGGGGAGGGGAGGGAGGTTAACTTCTGACAAACCCTTCTATAAAATTACCTTCACAGGGTGGCATTTTCAGTTTAGGGACTCCTGTGCCTGCTCCCTGTCAAGCGCCGCTGTCACTGCTGCTGCATGTTTGCGGCTTTACCGCAAAACATTTGTAGCAGATGGAAGCTGGAGTGAAATCAAGTCTTTTTCTGCCTCATCAGTAAGATTCAAACTGAGCGTGAGTTACGTAAGCACTGCTAAATGTATCAATGCTCATTTTATGTAAAGCCTGAGCTCCCAGGCGCAGACTGTGTGATATTCAGAATGGGGGAAGGCTTTTGTTTCTCATTTGATTTCTATTTTAGTGCCTGGAAGAACACGATTTAAAAAGGTCAATCTAATTTTAGATCGGTTTTCTTGAAGGAAAGGGAGACTCAAACAATCAAAGCAGACTCCTGACAGTTTACAGCTGTGGATGCGCTGGGGATTACAGTCAGGAGTGAATGGCAGGCATATGCTGCTTTCTTCACTCACTCTCACTCTCTTCTTATGTGTGTGTGTGACTGAGGCAGAGGAGAGGAACGTCAAGTCTGTTTTTCTAGTGTGTACCTTGAAGGAAAAAGTGTGTGCAGGTGTCTCTCACTCTCTGTTTGCTACATTCAAAGGGAAGTCGGAAATCTGTCTGATTCAAAGTGGAGTTTCAGATCCCACACCGGATCTTTGTAGATAAACAAGGCGGCGTTCCTGCTTTTTGATAGGATGTCTCTTCCTCCGTGAAACACACACACACACACACACACACACACACACACACACACACACACACACACACACACACACACACACACACACACACACACACACACACACACACACACACACACACACACACACACAC